>NC_049994.1:11944969-12027710 GCF_000003815.2 Branchiostoma floridae | reverse complement strand
CTCTAGTGTATAGTTATTGTGCATGTGATTTCATTAACGTTTGTAAAATCAACGATATTCAGAAGGCTTCAGAAGTACCACGAGTGATATCATACAATGTTGATTGAATGAGTAGAGATTAAAAGACGTCACCCTAGAGGATTATTGTTAACCTACGCCGTAGACGTTTCAACTTTCACATCGCTTGATAGATTTTTATGCCCGTCAAAGGCACATGTGTGAATAGCAGGCGAAATCTTTACTAGTACTTGCGGCACAAGTAAATAAACGCTTTTTGAAAAGTTGGTAAGGAGGAACAATATTAAACGGGGAGGATTATTGTCGAGGAAATTCCGCTCGTGAGGACATGGATATAACGTCCTTGGGAGGAAGTTACTAGTATGCCATGGTGAGGAGAAGTAATTCTATGGAACGTTGATATTAATATTTTTCAGTTGTAGTTGTACTCTACTCTCTCTACTCTATATGAAGCATGGACATGGACACCTGACGTGCTAATTCAGATTACGCTTAGTCTACAGTTTAGTCTTTGTTCTGTGCGTTTAGTCGTTACACAACATTGGGCATGTACACACCCAAGATACACTTACTGAAGTACAGAGAAGAAAACAACTTCGCTGGAATTTCACAGGTTTTATCCCCAGGGGCAGGCAGGCGAGTTTCTAAAGCTTGACTCCCTGCTGACAATAATCCCGATAGCCCGTCCGAACGGTTCAAACGGTTCGGGATTTACTGTGGCGTGTCCAGAGATCCGCCTGGCTCCGACATGTCCGACCCGTGAGAACGTTGCCCCCAACCAGGGAGGTTTTATCAAACCCGGGACATTGAGGAAACAACTTCGTTACCTTCGTCATGGATTTAAAATTACCTCCGATCAGTGGTGTATGCGGAAATTGTAAGACGATCATAATCACATCATTATCTTCGCCGAGAAGGTTATATTTATGATATAATTTGCAACGGTACGTGGAAACATGACTTCCTCTTTGCTGCAACAAGTGAAAATTACGTCATCATACCACTGTGTTTCCATGAAAATGGGCGCTGAAACAACATTGTGCATAATACAGCCCACAGGAGTCCCAGTAAGTGCGGAAAAAATACATGCCTTCAGTTAGCCAGGATTTTGACTGTGCTGTTGATAATTTCACATCTAACACACTTGGTAACACAGCTAAACGATGTAAAACAGTTTCTTACCAGTTCAGTCTTGAACAAGAAGGGATGTTTGCATTCCAGTCCGTTCGTATTCCACGGAAGTTTCGGCAGTCGGTTGGAACAGCACCAGAACATAATTCCACACAAATTGTTTGTGTTGCTAGTCCTTTTCCATCTCTCCATGGCAGTTTGATGCATCCTGACCCGAAACGACAACGTACAAACCCCTCACGCGACACCTCTTCCAACTTAACGGTATCCATGATAGTCTGTACATTTAGCCTTAGTATAAGACTAAAAAGCGGAAAAATAACACAGGACATCAGGAAACGGTTTGCTGATGAGTTTTCAATTTGAAATGACCGCGACGCACGCGCAATGCTCATGTTATCCCCAGGGGCAGACAGGGGAGTCTTTCAAGCTTGACACCCTGCTGACAATAATCGTGATAGCCGGTCCGAACGTTCAGAACGGTTCGGGAGGCACTGTTGCGTGTCCTGAGATCCGCCTGTCCCTGGCCAGATCCAGGGCAGTTCTCTCAGTCTAACCTTTCATATTACGAAGGATGAAGCGTCCAAATTTCTCAGGGGAACATGACACTGACCCCTAGATTGTGCGTCACCATCCCCAACCCCTATCAATTTGCGACGCACGGGTAGTGCATAGTCTCTCCTTCTGTAAGTGTAACGTGCTGGATGCAGCCATCCACGGCGTTTCTTGATCCAGTCGTCGCTTCGACTAACGAGTAATATATTTTCGAATTTTTATTGTACGTTTATGCTCTTAAAGCTAAGTACAGGTCAAAATGATAAAGTAGTTCTAACGCTTCTAACAACAATATGCATATAAAATGGTGGCGTTAGATGTTCGGCTAACCGTTCCCCGTGTCCTGTTTTGGATACCGTACTCCAGCGTGACACAGCACTGTACTTGTTTTTAGTCCCACTTTCTTGATATAATGTCAAGGGGAATATCACTGGTCAAACTCAACACGTTTTCAGAGAGTCGATTGAAGTCTCGCTGCTACATGTCGTCCAACAGGTGATCCAACCAGGTACTGCTCACAAGTTCCTTTCCGGCCAAAGCATGCGCTTTGACTCCAAACGATGGTGGAAATTTTGGTAAGTGAGAAACATTCAAAATATTGCACTTCACAAATCATGTTAGGTATTGTCCACAAGGCGAGATAATGCCGGACGCCATGAAAGGCAATAAAGATGCTAAATACATTTTCAACATTATCTCCCGTATTATTGCACATTTGGACAGAATCGTCGCTTGGTACAATGACAGTCAATCGAAACGTAGCGCAACTCAATGTCGTCTTATTTGTAAAGCGCCAGAGACAATTATTTAATCATAGGGTAGAAAGATTATATTTAGTTCTACAGAAAACAATGGTGGTCTGTAACTTTTCCCCGCCCGTTTTAACGCCGTGCGAGCATGATCAATCCCGAGTCGTGTGGTGAAGACCTCAGGTGCCAGGGTGACCTACAATAGCATTGTCGTTTATTCTTCTTATAGTACTTTATTACACTGCGCTTGGAAGACAACGATTTTATTGGCGTGGGCAATGTAGTTAGTAAATCAAACACGACAGCAGAACGGACAATATAGCGTTCGTGTGATTTAGAAACGAAATACGGCGTGCCGAATTCTTATTCGCCATGCCACTGCGACTATCCAAGCGGTATCTGCTGTTACGTGTTTAAGACTTTTTTCTCATTTATCGCTAGAGAAAAATAAAGAGACAAACAGGACTAAAACATATTCATTCTTCATGAGAACAGACTTCGTAACAATGACTTGTTCATACCTATAGATATTCACATGTCTGTTTAGTTATAGACGTTACGAAAGTCGCTTTACTTTTGTCGTGTCAATAAAGATTTTATATGCTGCATGCACGGCATTTGGTAGTGTACGAGATACGATACAAAGACTGGTACTTCGTGGCAGATTACCCTTTAATAATGGTCGAGAGGATAAACATGTAGGTGTGATCCGCGTACTCAACGCTGCATGGGCTTGATGGACAATCCAAACTGTGCAGGTCGCGTACTGTTCCCTGGCCGGCTTACTCTTCTATTCATTCTATTTCTACGGTTTTCCAGCGACCCGGAGTCTGGTACTGGTAGAGACTAACATTTTCCTGCAAGGAGAGAGCAAGCCGACATGCAAGTCGGCAAGCAAGCCTGCCGACTTCATTAGACAAACAGGCATTTGTCGCAGTTCTCCCAGACGTATTTTCCCGTCCATAAAACTCGGACAGGGCCCACAACGTAAATTATGTCACAAAATGTGGCAATATGTAACTGCGAAAATTTTGGCATTGTCTTAATCACGTAGTTGAACAACGTGTTTTGGCTCGTCATATTCAGATGAATTTCCAAGAAACTTGATAGTGGGGCATAGGATTTCAGTTTCAGTTTCTTACAACCAATCATGTGGCTCATTATTTGCAGTGAAAATCGACGTCTCCGGCTCATTTCGTACAAATCGTAGCGACTGGCTAGCCAGTAAATAGATTGTCCCACACTGTACACATCAAACGGCTGCCGCCAGCATGGCGCCATGGCAACGGCCAATGTGTGGTGGGAAGACCACCAGAGCGCCGCTCACGTGCGCCTCACAGGCGGGATGTCAATCAACCCGCTGTTTATTTCAGCGGGTGCAGCCTGGAACTGGGATCGCCGTGTTTTCCAAAATCATCTCGCACACTGGACAGCCGGGCTTTCTGAGCAACGTTCGCACATGCAGAAAAACTGCACTGAGTAGCGGAGCAGATTCTTCAAAGGGTGACTCAACACTGTAAGCTGGAAATTGGAAAATGAACAGCATTTTATAAGTGTATGTAAACTTTACTAGAAGACCCATCAGTTGGTTTTTGCTACTCTATTGAGTATTGTATTATACTCTACTCTTCACTTCAGACAGCCGTGCGTGGTGACATATATGTACAAGAAAACACGTCACCCATTCATTAGTCGCGGCCAAAATATAATATAGAAGAAAAGTTGTAGATTTGAAGGTAGAAAAATCTAAATTTTTTAAATTTTCATAGTACATTTTGTATTGTTCTGGCGATAGTGCAACGCTATTACTATTAGTGTTCGTCCGCTCTGGCTGTTGCCCCGTAATAATGGACGTAAAACATGCCTCTAACAATGTCTAATAGTCTCACCTACGGACTCTACTGCTCTTCTGGCCGCTGCGCCTAGTGTACGGAAGGGGGCGCTGTCGCACGGCTTCATACAATTTAGGGACTTAGACAAAATTTGGCAGGGCGGCGGCAATTTTTTCTAAGTGTTTTACGGCGCCCGAAGCGTCCGGCGGTCCTGAACTGCCGAACGTGCTGAACCACTTAATGACGGTTCACCGCCCGGCGCTCGGACTGGCAGCCTCGCGGGCCGGACGGCTTTGACGTAGGCGGACCGCTCGGACTGCCCTCGGACCGGTCCGAACCGTTCGGGGCGAGTTGATTTTCACACAGGTATTGGTGAGGCATAAGTTTTCTTGTTATGATACTGTAAGAAAGGAGAAGAAACAGAAAGAAACAACATCCTGACTCCCAGGATTCAAACCTGCACCGAACCCAGGCAACCAGATCACAAATTCATCAGCGCAAACCGCTACGCTACAAAAGGCTGACAGCTGTTTGGCATGGTCGTTTGGCTGTACTTAAACCCCCCACTCTTGCACTATTGCAGGGAAGTACTGTCAGTTTCACGTACATTTGAACACCAACTAGAGATCCATTTGAACTGCTTTCAGGAAATGTGAAGTATTTTTCTTCCAATCATGGAAAGAGTGCTTGTTCCACCAAGGACACTATACAACGTCCTTGGTTCCACATTTTCCACAGTTTCTGAAGGGGGAATCTCACTTGATTGCACCAACTTGCCAAAAGGCATTCGCAGAGTGGTGCAAATTGGTGACAACTGGCGACAGTTTGTCCCCTGAAATTGTGGTGAGCTGATACCCATTCAAAGGACCACTTTCCTTGTGTAAATGGTATGGTATTCAGAAGTTTTTGAAAGTTACAAAAACTTTGCGCTTGGCAAAATGGTGCAAATGAGCAAAAAAATGGAGAACATCCTTTTATCAATGTAAAGGTCTTGTTGATGAGTTTTTGATGATTGGTATGTTATGGAATGGTAACACTGTGGTTTCCAATAAAGGTACATGTATGTCATATCAAAACTGAGAATAGTACATTCCAGGTGCAGTCATTTTGTTTGCCTTCTCTGGGCTTTAAACCCAACTGCATCACACGTGTATGCTATCATAATCACAAGGAAAAATTGGTACAGATTTGTAAAGTCAGCGTGATTTCCCAGGGCAATTTGGTGCAATCCATCGAGACATACCCACTTTAGAGGTGGTAGAAGATAGCAACGGCGTTCTTCACCATATATGGCGGTGGCTGTTCCACACTCTGTTTACCCGCCTTTAAGGTTTAAACTTTGTCACCTAGAATTGTTAACAATGCCACGTCGGAGGTAAAATCAGCATTTTTCCCCACGCTATCCTATGGAACATAATGATAGCATTAAATTTAAATTTGAATCCCTTGCAAAGCTCAGTCATACAGTCAACGCATACTACTAGAACACTTTCCCAATGTGATTCTTATGTATGACTGAAGGATATAGAAACAAAAACTAATAGAATCATAGCTAATGTCCGTGGATAACTGATTTTTCACCTAAAATCATCACATTTATTGAAGAGAGTTTTCCTGTTTCCTTCCTGGTGTGGGTGGATCAAGTCAATCTGTCCGAATATATGCAGCTTGTTCTCTCCAGTACAAACATTAAGCTCTGTGACGTCATGATACATTTTGTGGGTATACAGTTCAAATTAATACCGTGTGCCAGCTTCAGATCACAGGAAACATCTGTGACACTTCAATTTTCTCCTCATCCTGTTACATGTTGTCTTTACTGCAAATAACACTCCATAGAAATTACAGCGGAGATAACTTCCCACTCAATGTTAACACTTGAGAGGTTATTGGTCTCACATTGTGCTTTTCTATACTGTCATGTCTATACAAGGATATTCTGATCAAACCATCTGGAAACAACTGTGCTTAATCAAGGACATTTTCAATCAATCTAGAAAAGCTTGTTTTTTTTACCACAGGGATTTTTAAAACAAGGGAACAGGGGCGCTGTGCCCTCATGCCCTGACCATGTGCCCCCTTACTCTGGCAAACATAAACTTCTGATTGACCAGGGATCACATGTGGCCACAGTTTTCAATTGTGACCTGTCTGATCATAGTAGTTTGGGCAACTAGGAAGCCATAGAATGCTCCATTTTAACTTAGAATAATAAAAGACTGGAGAACCCTATCTCCCTCTACTTGGTGCCACTGCTCAATTGCAGTGTATTTTTTTTTCTAGAAAAACCCAAGGGCCTGTATCACAACACATTTCATTCCTATATTTGATTGTGTGGCTATGATATGACACTGACACTGTCACATATTTGCATCGAAAGTTATGATTATATGGTAATCCTTGATATTTATGAATATCTGTCCTGATATGAAATCGTATTCTGGCAGAATTTGAGATTATGATCAGTCTCAACCTGTGAAGGTTGCTATGATTCTAGTAACTTGTGGAGATTGCGATCATAGTCTCTGCAAGGATAAGAAAGTTTGGAATATTCAAGAACCTTTATCACCCTTCATCATACAGCACCTTGGTTACTGTGGCAGTTCTTTCTATTCTTGGTTTTGTATATATCAACTTCAGGGTGTGTACAGATTTTATATTGAGTGTCTTGGTTTATCTTTACTTAGGTGAGCGTTATGAAGGTTGGCTACAGGTCCTGTGGTATTATATAAACACTATATCTAGAGATAGTATAAATTTGGTGTTATATAAATGCAATACAGGACTCCAGGAAGAATAGTGATACTACATTTAGTATCACTAATGGAGATCCAAATAAAACAAACAAACAAACAAATACAAAATTGCATTGATACAAATAATCGTATTCCCACTGCAAAAATTTATTAGCTCTTTTATAAGTTATGTTTAAACTGTAGGTGTTGAGAAAGTCTTTTTAAGGCATGTAGTGTTTTCTCTGACGGAAGCATGCATGAAGGTTATTGTGCACATATGTCACTTCAAGATAAGACACTCTGCTAACCAACCATCTTTCCAGATACCAGCAACAATTTTTTTCATTCTCTATTGAACAGCCATGCCCCAATCAACAACCAAAGTTTAACTTTATGATATTTGTTCCATACACAAAAGAAAATCAATGTGGGGTATGGAATCTCCCAAGCAGCCCTCGTAAGCCCTGCTTCGTCTATTGAGTCAGTGAAGTCAAGCTTGCCTAAGCTTGATGTTTCTGACTTACGGAGAAGAGATGCTGCTACAGTTATCGCTATGGGCCACTCTTCATCTTAATGATTGTAACATCAGGCCTTGCTAACTTTATGAACTAAAAAAAACATATTGTGTATAGTGCAAAATGACTTTTTTAGTCAGAATTTTGACAAATATTCTTAAGAACTGAAAGCACTTTTTTCAGAAAAGACAACCTACATTAAGTCTTAATTTAAGACCTCATTTGATTGTTGATGGTTATATAACGGTTTATCGAAATTTATTAACAATATGGAGTTTTTATTGAGTTATACATTTAGATGTAATCATATTTCAGCTTGTCATTACAAGATTCGGAATTGTATGGATATAGTTTGCCATAATTTTTAGTAATTCTTTTTCAAAGTCATGTACATTGAATATAAGGTCCAACTTGTTTCCATTTAGTTTACAAGGCAGTGCAATAAGCTGTAAGTTGTCGCATTTCAGTTTTGTATTTGCTTATTTTGATTTTTTGCTGTAGAAAAATTCTTCGTGAATCAGATCTTACTGCAGACCTTAGATCCACCTTAGATGCACTAGTACTGTAGTGTTGTAAACAGTGTTACTTTGTGAATTGCCTCCGGGAAATGCAGTTCATTAGTCAGAAATTGCATTTGGCACGTATTCATCTTGACGACTTGATTTGATAAAGGGTTTCTATGGAGTACATTTAAACTTACCAAACAATATACCTGCAGGTAACCATATACATGTACTGTAAATGCATTTATGTTTGTGGGGATTTATTTTCGCGGTAGCAGGAAAAAGGACTTTTCGCGGTGGTTTTAATTTCGCGGTAGCACCATGCACTGTAGTCTCTTACTGTTGTGGAAAAATGTCCGCGGTAGTTTTAAACTCGCGGTGAAGCGACCACCAAGAAAACCACGAACGTTCGAACATTAAATCACCGGGAAAGTTTCTGCATTTACAGTTCTGTAGACCTTAGATCCTGCACCTTAGATACACTGTAGTGTTGTATCCGTCGGCAAACAGTGTTACTTGCCTCCGGGAATTGCAGTTTATTTGTCAGAAATTGCATTGGAGATGTTTTCAACATGAGGAGTTGATTTGATAAAGGGTTTCCACAGAGCACATTAACAAACAATATACCTGCAGGCAACCTATATAGTATCCACGTATGTTCACAGCAGGGGTTTTTATGGCGCAGCATTGTGAACCAAATAAGGTAGAGACGGACTCTTGTATTCTGAGTCTTGCTGGTTGAAATTTCATTCCACATTCGTGTTACCTCTCAGCATGACGCTTCATGCCGGGATCTTAAATCAAATTGAAAGCCACCCTGTCACATGTTGTGCCATGTGTTTGTATCGTGAGGTTTATTTCTGTCACTGTTTGTAGCATGATTCATATTTGTATGGCAAGTGCACACATTGTCAAGAAAGTTTTCAGAACTGTGCATAAGCCATGAATATGAAACTATATGTACCTTAATAGAAAAATGATACTATATGCGTAATCTGTAGAATGATATAAAGAATGTTCCTTATGTTACAATTTTAAGACCATATATCTGTGCACAAAATAAAGTGCTTACCAACAAGCTTTCGATCAGTCCTCTGATCTTCTCAAGTTGAAATTGTAACATAATGTTGACTACCATCACAAATGAACTTGTATTCAAGAATTTTCCTTGCCTTGGTGCTGTGTAGCCTACAAAGCACTATAGAAAATTGTACTCTCATGATGCTGAATGTTTAATCTATAGGGTGATGTTAAGAATGGTTCTTTGGTGCCAAATACCTAGTCTGCAGAATGCTTTATGAAATGGTACTCTCCTTTGTGCAGTCTATGGAAAACTAAAAAAATAGTCCTGCCCTTGGTGCTGAGTGCGTAGTCTGTCAAACACATTGGTTCTCTCCTTGGTACTGAATGTGTAGTCTGTTAAACACTTAAAAGAATGGTTCTCTCCTTGGTTCTGAATGTGGAGTTTGCAAAAGACTTGAAAGAATGGTCCTCTCCTTAGTGCTGAATGTGTAATCTGTAGAATACTTAAAATATGGTTCTCTCCTTGGTGCTGAATGTGTAGTCTGTCGAATACTTAAAATATGGTTCTCTCCTTGGTGCTGAATGTGTAATCTGTCGAATACTTAAAATATGGTTCTCTCCTTGGTGCTGAATGTGTAATCTGTCGAATACTTAAAATATGGTTCTCTCCTTGGTGCTGAATGTGTAATCTGTCGAATACTTAAAATATGGTTCTCTTCTTGGTGCTGAATGTGTAATCTGTAGAACACAGAAGTGAATGGTCCTCTCCTTAGTGCTAAATGTGAAGTGTACAGAATGCTGTTTATTTTTTAATATTTTTCTACCTTTTTTTTACAGTTGCCTATTGCAACCGTCAAAGGCTCCTGGCTGTATACGGGCAGTCTGATTTGTCCATCATGTGAAGAAATGTGTTGGGTGAGTATGATTTCAATGTCAATGAAACTACATGTACAAAGGTAGCATTAGAAGGGGCTACATGTGCAGAGATATGTCACCAACAAGTAATAATGGTGTTACGTAAATACACTATTTGGGGCTGATATTACAGGAGGTTAATAATACATAAATGCAGTGTTCGCTAGTATTACAGACTCTGAGGGATAAATGCACTATTATCTAGTATTACATGGGGTTAGTTGAGGTGTGAGGGCATGGGGTTACTTAAATGCTCAATCATCTAGTATTACATGGGGTTACATAATTATACAAACTGAGCTAGTGTTACATGGGGTACATAAAATGCACCAATAGTTAGTATTACAGGGGGGGGTAGTGTTTTTCATATGACTTAAGTTATTGTGTAACATAAAGAAATCACAAAGCTAGTGTTAAAAGACTACATACTTGATGTGTTAACTAGTACTGCCACGTGCCACATAAATGTGCTACGTCTAATATTACAGGGAGTTACATAATGTTTGTTTTTCAGTTATGTTGTATGTCATGCAAGAAGGTTCTCAACTGCAACAATAAGAGTCTTTTTATAGCATTGGCATTGCCAATGGAACATGCAATCTTTTACAATTCTATGATGAGCCTCTAATTCAGAATCACAATATATATATATCAGTATACACCAGGTATACTTACACTTTAACTATGATATAAGTATGCCTTTCATTTGCCCAGGCTTAGACTTAAACTGAATTGAAACTCAGACATTTCAATGGTATTTTGTTGTTAAGGAGTTTCAGATAGTTGACACTAGATTTGTTGCTTGAATGTTGTATTTATTGGTGTGTATTTTTTATCAGGATAATCTACAGATCACCTGCCCAGCAGAGACAGACCCTCCCAATGTGTCCACAGCCTCAACAAGACCCCAGGGTAAGGCATTACTGTATTCAACCTTATACTTAATACGAGTTATCGCTGTTAAGGTTTGTATCTGGGGTATTTAACGGCTGGTGCCTACCAGAATGTTAGTAGATTGAATTAAAAAATTGATATTTGAATTAGCCAATGACAACGACAATAACAACTAGAAAGGCCGACATTTGCTTAAGAGCAAATACAGCATATTTCAGCCATACCCCTTCCCACGCAACATTGGACTGTTCCAAATCACCCCTGCGCAAAAATGGAACATCCTCTTAACAGTACATTATCCCCCAAAGTGGACTAGTATTGTGAATTGATTCCAGGTAAAAACAGAGCTTGCTTCTATTTTTCAGAAAATGACAATAATCACACCTTCCATTCAGAAAATTTTCATCATGACTGAAAATTGTTGAATGACTTCATGTAATGTCATTAACAATTTTCAGTACGATAACTAGGTGTAAGTTTAAAAAAGTATAAGCTCCTTGTGATGTGGGTACATTTATTATTGCAGTGAACTTTTTTTATTCAAGTAGGGCATACGATTTAATAATAATCAAGCAGGTGCAGGTACTGTAGGAGCGTTTGTTTTCTTCAAGCTGTAAAACTGTTAAACTGTTTTACTTTGTATGCAATCAGCCATCGAGCCTATTCTTATTTTAGTTTAACAACTTCCTGCCAGACCCGGAAGATACGATTGAACCTTGTTCGAGGATTTATTTTCGTCTGTCTGGTCAGTCTGTTCATACCCTGGCGCTGAGAGTGTTTTATTGGGCTGAAACTCTGGCAGTTTAAAGTTACTTACAATTTAAATGTTCAAAGTTTATGTCAAACAACAACAGCACTAGGAAATGTGGCCACTATAGACAGGTGGTCACTATAGAGAAAATGCTGATCTATTGACTAGGAGCCATACGTTACACATGATTTCAGTACACTGATCATTAATCATATAAACATTGCACAGGTAAGCCAATTGTTTAGATGTACAATTAAGTTCAAATAATTCTGAAGAGAAATATTGATGAGAAAATAATCATTCTCGCCACTGTCTAACTTATAATTACGTATCAAAACTAAACGCAGATTTTCTAACTAACGCACCTTTCGCCGACTTCATCAAGGGACCGCCGGCTATCAATCAAACACGGCTGTTGATTAGACTTAGAGTTTCAAACAGTCATGTGCTGTGTGCCAGTTGACAGCGAACTTCATGCTACGTGATGTTTTACATTGCTTGGACCTTCTTTCCTACAGCGGTGCTTCTACAAAATATTTAGACTGTAACACTGAGTCCCACATGTTTTATAGAATAGAATTTGACGCAGAACAGCGTTTTTTGCTGGGTATTTTTCTTGAAACATGTCCGTGGGAATATCAGCGAGGCGGCGACGTAGGGATATCAGACCGTCAACAAAAGTCGCACGGCGGCTAACGGCGCAGCGAAGATACTAGCGCTATAAATAAGCGCTTCAACTAAGGATGGCAACCCGTACAATATTTTTGTATACTGTTGAGCTAAGTAAAGTTTGTTGTTTATGAGGTTTTAGTTGTCTTTGAAGCTTTGACCCGAAATATTTTAAAGTCAAACTGCTGAAGAGAAGTAAGTGACTGCTACGATTATCGTAGATATGGCCCTAAAAAAACTGATAAAAGAAGCCTTCTCAATAGTCTAAAATGCAAGAGCTTCCGGGGGGGCTTCGCCCACCTGGGTCCCCCCCACAGTGGCCCTGCCCCTGGACCCCGCCTGGGACATTCGGCGGCCCCCGGACCCCTGTCCGACGCTTTGAAAAAATCCTGGCGAGAAGTCTGTACGGTCTGAGTCTTCAAGTTAACGTATTGTGTGGTCCCGGTTATGAATATTAATTAGCCTTCGCTTTCCTCTTCGCTGATTGGCTGAACCATTAATTGAATTAACTCTTCCTGCCGGCTAGACGCAGGTGCAGATGTCGGCTCTGTGGGGTAAACGTCCGAAAGGTCATGGCATGGAGAACGAAAGAAAACCAATTTCGCCTAAAAAAAGTGCTGTAATTAAGCCTTTTACAGTACTTTATGCCAAAAATTTTACTTCGATCATTTTACCAACTATCTTATGCCTATCTATACCAAATGTTACTCATACCAGGGTACAGGGGTGCAAAATATACCGTTAAGTACTGTTGAACTCAGTAACGTTAAAGTTTGTTTTTAGTTGCCTTTGACGGTTTGACCTGAAATAGTATTACGCTAAACTCCTGAAGAGAAGTTCTGTTGAACTCAGTAACGTTAAAGTTTGTTTTTAGTTGCCTTTGACGGTTTGACCTGAAATAGTATTACGCTAAACTCCTGAAGAGAAGTTATTATAAGTGACTGCTGCGATTATCATAGATATGCCCCTAAGAACTGATACAATATAAAGCCTTCTGAATAGTCTAAAATGCGAGAGCCTTAGGCGGGCTTCGCTCCCCCCGGCGGGAACACTGCTATATACGGGATCATGAGGCCCCGCTTATGAATATTAATTAGCCTTTGGCCTCCTCTTCGCTGATTGGCTAGGTCTTTGATTCAATTAACTCTCCGGCTGACGCGCACAGGTGTGGCTCTGTGCGGGGTCACGGAAGGTCACGTCAGGAGGCCAAAAGAAAACAAATTTCCCCTCAGAAAAGTGCCAAAATTAATCATTTTAAAGTTGTTTATGTCAAAAATTTTACTTGAATCTTGTTACCAAGTATCTAATGCCTATCTATACCAAATTTCAGGTCATTTAATTGTAATACCAGGGTACAGGAGCCAAAAGTGTCCTTTTTTGGTCAAAAATTGGCCAAAAATCGCAAAAATAAGCATTTTGTTGCACTGTACACCAAAAGTGTTATTGAATTTATATGAAGGGATTATCAAGGCACATCTGTGTCAAATTTCAGCTCATTCGGTTGCAATACCAAGGTACAGGAGCCAAAAGTGTCATTTTTTGGTCAAAAATTGGTCAAAAAATCGCAAAAATAAGCATTTTGTTGTACTGTACACCAAAAGTGTTATTGAATTTATATGGGGGCATTATCAAGGCACATCTCTGTCAAATTTCAGCTCATTTGGTTGCAGTACCAGGGTACAGGGGCCAAAAGTGTCCTTTTTTGGTCAAAAATTGGTCAAAAAATCGCAAAAATAAGCATTTTGTTGTACTGTACACCAAAAGTGTTATTGAATTTATATGGGGGCATTATCAAGGCACATTTCTGTCAAATTTCAGCTCATTTGGTTGTAATACCAGGGAACAGGGGCCAAAAGTGTCCTTTTTTGGTCAAAAATTGGTCAAAAAATCACAAAAATAAGCATTTTGTTGTACTGTACACCAAAAGTGTTATCGAATTTATATGGGGGCATTATCAAGGCACATCTCTGTCAAATTTCAGCTCATTTGGTTGTAATACCAGGGTACAGGGGCCAAAATATACAGTTTTGGTCTAAAATTGACCAAAAAATCTCAATAAAATCATTTTAGAGGTAGATATGAAAAAACTGAGAAAAAAGCATCAAGGTATTGGCCCATTCTACCCCTGTGCCAAATTTCAGATCATTCCGTCCAGGAACGGCGGAGATGAATCACTTTGAAGATTTGACAGGAGAAAGAAGAAGAAGAAGAAAGAAAGAAAGAAGAAACATTACGAATACAATATATTTCACCATACTATGTATGGCTGAAATATAATTAGCAGATGAAATTACTGGTTGATATGTAAATCAATATTTTGCAAAACACCTGCTACCACTGCGTCACTGTGACATCATTGCAATCACTCATATTACATACATTTTTTGACATTCTACAAAATATGAAGTTTTAGAATAGGCTTTATGATATGCATGTAATAGTAGTTTAGATACCTTGTTCTCTGTGCGCTGTTTTTGTATGAATGGCACAAAGTATTCTTTCGCCACAGCAATTTGATCTCATGATGTTTGGTGCTCTTTTCCTGTTGTTTTAGCTCAAATATCCAGTTCATAGAATTATGGTGGTGAAATTATATGCCAATTATTTTTATCTTTTAACTTTCCAATGATCCCTGATCATTCTCTACTATTAGTTGCAATGCTTGACTTTCAAACTTATTCCTTAGTAGCAGCATAGAAGATTATTGTTTTAGGACTTTTGGTAATCACTCTAGAACTTCAAAATGATGTGAGCACCAGTTTTTCACGGTGTAAATAGGCTGTTGGTTTTACTTCTCTTGGCTTACGTTATGATAAAACATTGACACTTGTTCCTTGTTCTCCAGTCCCTTGCGGCACTGTTCAGAGTGTATCAGAGTCGTCTGGTCGAACAGCAACTCTCGGAATGTTGTTCCTCAACCTCATTCCACTTTTGGTTGGAATCCTACTGTGCAATACTCCTTAGGCATTGCTGTTAGGCCACACCAAT
Organism: Branchiostoma floridae; assembly: GCF_000003815.2. Taxonomy (NCBI): domain Eukaryota; kingdom Metazoa; phylum Chordata; class Leptocardii; order Amphioxiformes; family Branchiostomatidae; genus Branchiostoma; species Branchiostoma floridae. The sequence goes on along the minus strand of NC_049994.1, from coordinate 12,012,432 downwards.
TTAATTTCTAGGTTCTTAGACTTGAACACTCCGATTTTTTCCCTGAAAAAAAAAACGAAAAAAGGTGAATTACAAAAGATCACATGTACCATTTTCATAATTTTTATCAATTCCTCTTCCAGTCGAGCAGTTAAAAATGTTCGTGTCTTTGTAGTTACTATTTTTTTTCATTTGTCAAGGCATCAAAAGCTGGAATATCATTTTGTAAGATATAAAGCCCGCTATCATGCTGATTCTGTAGCTCTTGTGGTAGTATTTTGGTTCTATCATGGTAGCCATCTTTCTTTTCTATTTCTGTTTTTGTTTATTTCCATGCACAAGTCTAAGAATCAAGATAATACATTGGTTTGGCCTTGAGTAGAATAAAAATGTCCATGAGCCAGTTTTTTAAAAACTGATGTACCCCCTCTACATTCCCAGTAGAGATGTGACATCTATAGAGTTCTGTCACAGAATTAGTAATCATGACCAGAAATATTGGACAAGTACACTAATAACAAGATTTGAATCAGGGTGTTACAATCAACCCAATATGTGCCATTGTTTGTCCAAGTGTTACAGCAATACAACACAGTGATATCATGATAGGAATTACTGTAGGAAGAATATTAATGATAGTTTTGTAAACATTACTAAGGGATCAAAAAACTTAAGCAAAAGCTTAAAAGTTACAATTTACTATTTAGGCACACCACTGCCTGAAAAGAAGACCAATTAATGTTTTTCCACAATAATATCTTTAATACATTACCATGACTGACAAAAGATTGAAAAATTGCTTAAATTGCAAAGTACCAAACTGCCCAGGGTTGGGGATTTCTGTTTTTAGAATATTTTGCATAATATGCTGTGTTTCCAACACATGTTTTCTTTGCTGTGCAAATGAGAGACATATAGTTACTCAGAGTTGCAATGATTTGGCAAGCATAGTACCTTGTCTCATCTATGAACTAACTTATAGCTAATTTCTACTAAATACAAGAGATCTGAATTCTTTCATTAGATATTGCTTGAAACTTTGTACAGATGAAGATTGAGCATTCACTAACCTCCTTAGATGGTAGCTAATTATATATCTGTAATTTCCTCATGCATGAGCATTAATCAAGTAACGTAATAGAGATTGACATATGCATATGCATAGCAATACTTTGAACAAATGATGGGAGGAACTTCATTTTGTAGCATCTTTTTTCTGCATCTTTTAGTTGAGAATGCCAAGTTGATGATGCTTGATTTTGTATACTGATAAAAAATTTGATCCAAATCAAATTCAGCTTGACAAGAAAATCAGCATGTAACAGAATTAAGCATACGTAGTATGAACAAGATATTATCTTTACATCTTACTACTGTAATTTTTCTTAAGTCTAGATCTCTGGTTGGTTTTATTGTTGATTCCTTGCAAGTAAGTGCTTATTTGATTATGTTGCTGGTCAACATATCCAATTAATTTTTCAATGTTTTAAGCAAAAAAATTTAATCATAAGAAATGTTACCGCATGTATGGAGCTGTTGATATTTTCGAGCCATTGTTATTTTTCTTGTTCTTACTATGTTTTATGCTTTTTGTAGTGAGTAATAGCAATTGGAGGTTTGACAAGGCCTAAATAGGCTACCCACACAGTAATAGTACACCACATCTTGGGACAATTAGTGGCCCACTAGGGCTGTCTCGGCTTTAAATTTTTTTCCATCCCACTCACTGCCCGTGTTGTTGATTTTCCTTGTGAAATATGTCATTTTAAGCTCATGAAAATAGATTTTCAACGGTTTCATGTCAGAAATTTAAGATTTTAGGGATGGATGAAGTAAAAAAAATTCCACCCCAACAAGCAAATTTCCATTCTGGGACAAAGGGACTGGTCGTGGAGACAGCCCTGATGTGAACTCAAAATAATTTTCAGGTGATTTGCAGTTTCTTTTATCCTCAGCAAAACTAGCAATAAGGTTACCATCTATTGTCTCAGTCCTTTTGAACATGTTCCAAAGAATCCAATACATTGCTACTGCATTTATTTTGATAGGCATTATGTACATATATTCTGCTAAGTCATTTTATACTTGGAGGAATTGCTACAGTCTATTTGACAAAATTTTAAACATATTGCGTAAAATTTAGGAACAGTCCTTTAATGCATTCTCAGGGTGAATATGTTGCTTGTTTTCACATTGTAGCAATGATGTTGCTCTGGATGAAATATTGTCAAGACTATTGTAATATTTCTATTGTTTGTGTGTGGACGAGTCTTGCTGAGTTCTTCTTCTATGGCTGCTTTTGTCGATCTTGATACAAGAATCTTATATATATTGTGATTTTTTCAATCTCTGAAAATGGATGTAAAATCCTCACAAACCTACACATATCAGAAAAAATGTTGTTTTCAGTGTAAGGGTACAGTGAAGAGTGCTGTGTTGATCGCTGTGTAAAGATTGCTCACTGTTGAATATTGTGATGGAAATACATTTGATTGTGATGAAGTAAATCTTTGATATTGTGAATCTGGTGTGTGATTTTTCCTTGTATGGGAATACATGTTGTTTTTACTGGTGTGTTTATTATTACAAGAAGCTTCCTGTATGTAAAAGAACGTGCAAACAGTGCACGTCAAACATGGTAGAAGACGAAACACATTTTAAGTCAAACTGCTCTTTCTATGATCACGAAAGAAAATAGCTGTTTGAAGAGGCCACCAAATTCCATCCAAACTTCTCAACATTCACCGACAAAAAGAAAACAATTCTCCTTCTAACTTCACAAAACCCACACATAATAGAAAAGGTGGGATCTTTTGTCTTCCACTGTCCTTGAAAAAGGAGCCAAACCCAATAACCCAGGACCTAGAGTTATCTTTTACTAGTTTTAGACTAGAGTAGACACCTTTGATATTGTTTTTTAATTTGTCTGAATATCTCATATTACCTGCAATTAGCCCGCGGGCAAGAATTTGCAATAAACATTATTATATTTTTTTCTGTCAGCAGCCAATCAGAGCATAAGACAGCTGTGAACCAATCATAGCTTAAAACTGTTTAAGCAAATACAAATAATTACAGGTTTGCGATAGCAAAAACTGACTTTTTTACTCACACTAAATACTATAGGGAGAGCCAGATGGTATTGTTAAATTATTTCAATTAATTGCCTGGTCAGAAACCAAGCAGATGTATAGGGTTGCTCTTTTTTCCTCACACACAATACTATAGGGCAAACCTAATAGTATAGTTTAGTTATGGTAATGACTGGGTAAAAAACCAAGCAGATGTAAGGTGGCCATAGGGAAGACATTGCCTTTTTGCGGAAAAGGTTTTGAACTGTCATTCAGCAAAGTCAGATTAAGTTTATACCAATTTCATTAGGGAGGCACCTTAAAATGAACGCACAATGAATTTCATAGATAAAAAAGGAATTGCCAAATATTTGAATGCTTTGTGTGTATTGACTATTGTAGTCTTTTAAGTCAATACATTTTGTGAAGCGCATAGGATTGGGGCCTTATTTGGCATATTTGAATTCTAGGTAGCTAAAATTCTTCTTGCATTTAGGCATACTTGTATATATTCTGCTCAGTCATTTTATATATATTTGGAAGAATTGCTACAGTCTACTTGTCAAAATTAAAAACATATTGTGTAAATGTAGGGACAGTTCTATTATGTTTTTACATGTAATTATGACAGGCATATCCGAATTCTTCCTCTGCGGTGTGAAGACAAGTATGCTGTGGTAAGCTGGCTTTTCCTTCATCCAATTAAAAAACTCATTGCATAGGGAAACTACTTTCCAAACATAAAGTGGAAAAAATCCTGATGGCACAAATATCATGAAAGATCACCCATTGCTTTCTGGAACTACTGTCCAGACATGAGGTGAAAAAAACAATGTGCTGACACAAATATGCCAGCTCAAATAGCATCATGATAAAGAACCAATTTGCGTAGTTGAGGGAAAAAACAACCCAAAGGTCATTCCACCCAATTGCATTCTTATCTTACAAAATGATACTTGACAGAATGAAGCAGCTCGATTGAGTTTTTTTCATGATTCCCCACTAGAACTAAATTTAGATGACGAAAATGAAAATTTTGCATCCCTTGTCCGGAAGTGGGTTTTGTGCAGTATATATAACAGTAAAAAGGATGGGTACTTAATTTGTGCTGAGTCTGTAGTCTTTAGAAATTCATAAAGAATGGTCCTTCCCCATGTTCTGAATGTGTATATTTTGAAATGCTGCAAAATAGTGCTCTCCTTTGCCGAATTTTTCATTGGTAGAACACTATTAAATGGTCCTCTAGCTCTACTTCATGTTGAATTTATGGTTGTCCCTTTGCTATGAAGAATTGTCCTCTCCCAGTTGCTATATAGGAATGTTTAGTCTTTAGAACTTCACTGAATGGTTCAATCCATGGTACAAACTTTTTAGTCTGTAAAACAGTGGAGAAATGGTCCCTTCTTTGGTGCTGAATGTTGATGTAACAGTTAAAAATGATCTTGCTGAATGTGTAGTCCTTTGATCACTATGAAGAAGGGCCCTCCTCTTAATGCAGCATGCTTAGCCAGTAGAACACTATGAAGAATGGTTCTCTCCTTGGTGCTGAATATGTAGTCTGTGGAACATTTTAAAGAATGGTTCTCTCCTTGGTGCTAAATGTGGAGTCTGCAGAACAGTATAAAGAACGGTCCTCTCCTTGGTGCTTAATGTCTATTCTGTGGAACACTATGAAATAGTCCATTGCTTTCTACTCAATGTGTAGTCCTTGTTTCAATGTTAAAATCACCTTCCCCCTCCTGCTGAATGTGCATTTATCTCATTGCTTCTGAATGTGTGGTTTTCATGACACTATGAAGATTGCTTTCATTCTTAATGAGTGTGTAGTGGGTAGAACTCTACAGGGAATGCCCCTCAGGCCTTTCAGTGACTTGGTGATGAACTGAAAGTTCCTTCTACAGCTACAAAAGTGCACATCCTTAATAACCCTATTTGCTCCTTTTTCTGTTAGCTGGAGGTGACGTGTTTTGAAATTACTCCCCAGATGACAAGGATGAAAAATTGCCACCATTACTACTATGATTTCAGACTTGTCTTGCTGGTGGCGCCATCTCCACTGCATCAATATCATTTTACATCCACAGTCCGCTGCGCTGTAATCACCTTCATGATTTAACTTTAAAGACGTGTGCAGTAATTTGAAAGGCTGCCAGTTACAGAAGTTGTGTGGTATGTTGTCCACAGCAATAATTTTCTTACACGGCACATCATAAGGTGTAGTGCTGAAAGCCGCTATGCTGAACAAAACCTAATTTCAATTTTTACTTTGTAGTCTTGACAACCATGCAAAATACACCCAAGGCTGGAAATCTCCCTTGATGTCTTGTAATATAGATATGTGCAAATGTGCACTTTCTGCTTAAGACAACAAAGAAACATTCATTCATCCATCTATCCATTCATTATAAAAGAAGGGAACCGATGTACAAAGGACCGTGTGGCTCTTGGCTATTACAAAGCATTTCCTTCCAATCATGAATTCGCCTTAGGCTACGGTGAAAGATAATTCAGATGTTACCTTGCCCAAAGCTCAAATCAGTTACATCGGCATATACGACGATGAAACAAATTACAAAGTTTGGTTCAGTTAAAGGAAGCGCCCGTTGGCTACAGGTGGTACTTATGGCTTAAAGTAAGGCAGGATAGCAGTAATTTAGAGGGACGATAAGATGGCTAGCTGGCTGCAAATGAGATTTGCTGCAGCTCGGATAATTTCCTGGCCACCCACACAACATCGGCGTTACGCCGTGCCAGGGTTATTACGGATCCGAGGACCGGATAACGACGTAAAACCGCGCAGTCTCGTGGGAGAGTTACATCACCTCTATTGTACCGATACATAAAATAAGTATGCGTTCACGTAAACAATGTAAGACGTAAGGCCAATGGCGGATAGTCTACATGATTCTCAAAGACGTTTAGTATTTACAAGTTTGCAATGCATTATTAACACAACGATTGCCACAAGCACACACATTTAGAATAAAAACAAAGAAAAGTTTCGGTGAAAATAAGTACATTGTCTCAAGGAACGTTTGGTATGTGAACAAAACGCCAATAACTTGGTCAAGGAAGCCAGCTTCTGCTCCTATGGCTATGTCGCACACAACAAAAATTAATTATTATTGCTCTAAGTACTGAGAAAGCATCGTTGATGTCCTGGCTACTCGAAATGCTTGTTTCCTAGATACCAGGTTTGAGCTCTTAGCATGTTCATACCTCAATGCATAGCTATACGTTGATCTTTTTCTGTTTCGGGAACTCTGAATGCCTTAATTTGAGTGTTATGAATGACTTGTTGAGAGCAAACACGAACAGCACCAACTGAAATGTAAATAATTTTTACTTTAAATTTACTTTATTTGGATTGCCATTTCTGTAAGCTATTCTCCATGCATGTGAGCCTATTTTAAGCTCCAAGGTTAGAATTCTTATCTGACGCTACCAATTAAGGACTGTGATCTTCAGTACCTCATTCAGCCCGTATAGGCAGTAATGAAACATTACGATTTACCTATAAATGTCCTATGAATAACTCACAAACCTCATCCTTTTATCTTAGTTTCAAGCACTTTAAATCTCAAGCTCCAAGGAATATCCGGTTGATTTGTAGTAATTATGGCAATTTTCAAACCAACTCTATTGTTGCTCTATCAGTAAACTACATTTGTAGCTTCTTATGCCTGTCGCTCCAAATACAGATGATTCAAGAGGCGCTGTTGCATAAACGTGACAGGGCAATGACATTATCGTCCTTGTAAATTTGTGTGAGCAAATATTCTCTCTCTCTCTCTCTCTTCGTAAAATGGTAAACGTTAAATGTTTTTAATCTTTTTGAGGTGCTACAGACAGTCCACAATAAAGATAGATTCTTCTTCATACCTTAAGTTTATTCCTGCAAGACAATCAGACGTTTGCTGGTATGATTTGCTGATGTATGATGGATACAGTTACTGTAGCTCTCGCCAAGTTGTTATGCACTGGGCATAGACAGTCCAGTCGGATTTGAAGACCCCCTTGGTTTTAATTTTAATGTTATTTCGATCATTTATGAGTAAAAGCTAAAAGCAACTTTCTATTTGGTTTTCTATTAGTAGTAATGACAATGACAATGACAATGAAGTTTATTGCATATTCATGCCCCATTGGGGCTAAATGCAGTGAGTAGTAATAATGATGCAAACGTACTTGCTACGAGGGGCGTGCAATAAGTAATGGTCCTGACCCACTTCCAGTTGTCTGATCTAAATGAAATTTTGTATGTGTAATAATTCATATCTCTATGGGTTATGTTGCAAAAGACAGCTCTGAACTAATTGTGGTTTCTGATTTACTGGTGTTTGAACTTAGTCAGGTGCGAAATGGACCAGGTGTGAAATGGAACCAGTTGAGTGTCGCGCAGTGATCCGGTTTTTGTATTTGAAAGGACGCACACCAAAGAAGACTTTTGATGAAATAAATGAAACTTATGGTGATGATGCCCCATCATATGACCTTGTAAAACGCTGGCATCCTGAATTCAAATGTGGCTGGAAGTCTGTGGAAACAGCTTCCAGACCTGGTCGTCCCTCTTGTGCCATTGATGAGGCATCAGTTGGAGGACCAACCTGGGGTGTCCTACAAAATCGGTGTCCAGAGCTGCATCAAACGATGGGAGAAATGCATAACTCTGGGTGATTCCTATGAAGAGAAAGACTAATAACTGTGCCAAGTTTCATTAATCTCCTGCTATGGGAAATGGGTCAGGACCATTACTAATTGCACGCCCCTCGTAGTCCATGACAAAGGGCTTGTAATGGTCGTCACTCCAAAGCTCTATGATTCGAAAGATGCTGTTTCATAAAAGAACCAGGGAATTGACATTCATTTCCCCGCTTTACCTTTTAGGTAGTCCTTTGTTAATGAAGTAAAGATCGTCGGAAATTTTCAAGGGCTATTAGCAGTGCATTGTGCTTTGTGAAATTTGCAAAACTTCATGAATTTCTTGTTCTTTGTTCATTTTGGATCCTGTTAATCTCAAATGTTTGGAGTTCTATGATTGTTTTAAACTGCAGCAGTTGCACACCAATTTTCCTGATGCACAAAAATCATCTTGTTCTGCTTGTCACTCCTACGGCAGCTCACCCAATAATGTCTCCCCCTTCAAACTACCAGGTCAATGACATTTAATGATCCCTCATTTCTTGGTGGCAAGGTAAAATCCTTATAGCCTTTATGAAGCTGTATGGACAGTGGGCTGTTCTTCAACTTCGTCTTGTGATAAGGAATGCATGAATTACTTTTAACTCTTCTTAATCCTAATAAACTTTAACCATTTGACCTTTTCTAATCCCATAAGCTGATTCACCAAGGGTCTGTCTATAGGGAACATTCGGTTTTCAATGATTAGTAGTACTAAATAGTACTTAGCACAACCTCTTACCGCGTACTAATTGCGCTTTGTACCTCCACGTTTCTGTTTTTCAAGTAATGAATTTGGCTTGTTATGCGTGTCGCTCCAAAATTAGTTTGTTCGACAACAGTCGTTGCTTCATTCTAGCACCAGGGCATTGACCTTGTTGCACCTTTGTATGGACGTGCATGTACGGTGGGTTGTGCCCTTAGCTTAACGTTAACATGCTGAAGTCTATTGATGACCTTTGAAGATCTAGACTTTGAGGCGGTTTTCTTAAAAGGCGATAACAGTTTGGAAACTTTTTCGCGCGTGGCCTTCACATTGATATCAATTCGGAAAGAGAACGAAATGCTATCATTACTCTACCGCATCGTTCGCCTGGTTTAGATGGCTCAGAACTTGGCCACCGATCAAAACGAAGTTCAACAACTGGGGACCTACCAAAGTACATTAAGTCCTGATGATTCCTTTTTTAAATAGCCTGGATTTATGGGGAAGCCCCAGTGATTCTTTCATTAGGCAAGGAGGTAGTCAATTATCTGCCTGACTTCCTTCAAGTTTATAACTGCAAAGTACAGGGTAGACCAAGAAGTTTTAGCACTGGATCTGGAGTTGAAGAGGATTAAGTTGTGTGCATGGTGTTGATGCTAAGTGGATGTCATCCTTGTTTTATAGCAAATATCTAGCTGATGTGTCCCTCTTTTACAGAATGTGACATTAGATACTCATAATGAGCTCGACGCAGTTAAGAAAATGCATTCAATCCTCCACTGCATCCGTTGCATAAGATGTGCACAATAATGGTTGTTGTTTATAAATGAAGGACGTTGCTTTGCACGGGGCATATGTTAATACATGTGTCTATTCTACTAGCTATAGAGTGATTCAAAACTATTTTCCTGTTCATGGCAGTGCACACATCTATTCTTTTTCCGTGTCTGTCCAGTTTGTGAATAGGCAGGAAACTTAGTTCTCATCGGAGTTTGCAAAGAAGAGAATGGCGTTTCAAGCGTCCCTATTAGAACTCTGGTGAGCGGCCAATTCTATATTATGTCGTCAGTGTTAGACTACTGCATCTATGTACTAGATACATGACTAGAAAAACCATTATTTTTTCTCATCATTATCAGTACCAAGTAATTGTATTGCCACCTAGTTACCTCACGACTGAATAAGGTACTATGGCTTTCAAGTAGAATGAACTATGCCAATTGAATAAGGTTCTGTTCAGTACACGTGCACAAATCTCACTAACGGTTTTTGTTACCATCTCTGTTATGAAATGAATAAAACGGCGTCTTTTATATTACATGGACGTCAGTGGGGATAATTCACGCCAATCAGGCAGATTGACGGTTCAACCGTCCGTATTCAGTATCGAAAATAGCGACTATTTTTCAACTGTTCCTACGCGGTGCAATTATTCTGCAGTATCGCACTTGCTTTTTTGCTTTTAAAATGTCTGAATAGGCAATCACACAAGGCTTTTCTGTGTAATGTATTCATTGGTATTCCGGTTCTCTGTGTTTTTTTAAGCAGGGTTCTTTGCTTTGTGACATGTAGATTGATAATGATCATACCCTGGTAACATCATGCTTCTGACAGCTCTTCCACCATTTTGGTCTCTAGAAGCATGGTGAAAAATGCTCCTAAAGTCAGGAGAATTGCGAACATATTAATTCTGTTCATGCATGAATATGCACCAACGTGGTTCTATCATTAGAGCACTGAGAACTCAGTTACCATGCAGTTGAAGGTGTCTGGTTTCTATGCAAAGTAACAGAAAACACTGAGCTCTTATCGGTACTTCTCATGTTTTACAAATCAGTCTCCATACTTAGATGAGGAAGGTTGAAAGCTCTTGGGGTCCCAGTCTCTCCATGACAGTGTACAAGATTGTGAAACGCAGCCTACGACGTACAGTAGTTCAGACTGTTATTTTGGTTTGCAGATGTTGGTGTTGAAGCCCCATCCTAAGTAAAATTAATACTCTACGTCGAATGAATTATCACAATAAAAGAAACTTTACTGAGTAAAAGATCTTATCTTTATAAAAGTCGTCATAGCGTACTAGACGTCATAAGTATACATCCGATGCTGAAATGAAAAATTATAATCCATCCTCAACTCTTTTAAAATGTTATCAGCTGTAAGAAGTGTCTTCGATGCACGAAGATAAAGTCAGTCAACGGGCTTACGTGAATCCCAAATAAAATCCTCTGGCTGGGTAACGGTAAGTTGAAGGTCGATATTAGTAGAATCTACATAAGTTAGAGCTAGTACCTTGCATTCAGTGAAGTCCTTAGCTGTTTTTGAATACATTATATAGAAATAACAGGTGTCCTTTTAGTTTTTATCTATTTTTTATTTATATTTTCTGCCATTATTTAGTAACTGTCCGTGCTTTCCAGTTGGGTCCTGCGTTACAAATAGATAATAAGTAATGTACGTGTACATACAGCCACATGCAAATAAAGATTGACAACATACAATGATAGATATATAATGGTGATAATAATGGTGTAAACAATGAAGAAAAAGATAACGATAAAACTAACGATAATAATGATACAAGTCATAGTCCAGTTCGCTCCAGTAACTCATTATTAGAATGTCAGAGGTCAGACCAAGTTTTACATTTGGGGTTGAAAGTTTGAAGTCTTTATAGTGTATGGCAGAAGGTTCCAGAAGTTAATTAGTACCTCTATAGAGAACTTGTGCCTTGACATTATTCAAGTCCGCACAGTCGGGATCTTCCTGGAGTCCTTGGCGCTTTCATTTTGAAATTGGCAATTGGACTCCCTGCTTTGCATCCGATAGGCATTCGTGAGAGAGGTGGTTCGTTAAAGGAAGTTCCATGTCGACATGTCTGGGTCTGCTAACAGTCAACATGACTGTTGCTAACCCCGGACATCTTGAAATCCGATGATAAGTTTTATTGAAAAAGTAAATAATTTAGTCAGTCACTCTATATTTCAGAGGGTAATATGATGAGACAGGAGAGAATATGGTCAAAGGGAAATATGACCTCATGGAAGACTGGAGACGCTTGATTGTCTAATGGATATGACACGGGATTGAAACGGTTCACGGGTTGGCTTCCTGGCAATTCTGGCTAGACGATGTGTCCTTGGAAAAGGCACTTAACATGACACTCCTTATCCAACCCGGAGTAAAAGGATCTTATCTTGATAAAAGTCGTCATAGCATACTAGACGTCATAAGTATAACATGCATTGGCATAATACCGGCCGTAAGACTTATACCGGCCGATAAAAAATAATGGAATTTAAAGAGATTTACACATGCAACAATAGTTATTTCTGAGGTATGCACACTTCAGACATCTAGGTGTCCAATACATCATTTACAAAGCATCGATAACTATTCATTCGAAGACAACAAGGCCAAAAGTTTTCAGTTCATTTTCGGGGCAGGCGAGCTCGTCGTGGGACAAACACACTGTCACGTTCATCGCCAGATTTGTAGATAATAATCACACGTGCTCACGGCACAAGACGAGCATGATTCAACAGCAATCTTGAAATTCTTTCGGTGACCTACAACTCGTGTAAAAGTGTGAAGAACCGTTGCATTATCGCCCGGATCTACGGCTGAATGGGTCAAATTGAACGTACGCCGCCATTTTCCCGCCATTTTTAATGCTACGCCAGCAGTCAAGTTTCACGTCATAGCGGTTGTGACGGACCAAAATTAAATGAAAATTCTTGTCAGTATACGCCCATTTTCTCATGACTTTTTGTATGCTCATGCAGGTTTTTGTTTTGTGCAACTACTAACTGGAAAGGAAGGAACAACAGAGGATGTATAAAGGTACATAGCGGCAGTTAATTGTGCCGTGTTTCGTTCGGCCGGTATTATTGCACCCCCTTCCAACCACGCGCCCGTTCTCCGTGCAATTCCGCGGTGTGTTCCAATTACGATATTATGATTATAGCAGGACAAGAGAGACAAAATAATATACACAGAAGAAGTGGCAAAGGTAAGCTGTAACAGCAACATGTAACTGGAGAAAATGATACGTTGATCATTTGCCAAATTAGCATTGCTTGAGAAATTGCAGAAAACCGGCCGGTATTATGCCAATGGATGTTACATCCGATGCTGAAATGAAAGATTATAATCCATCTTCAACTCTTTTAAAATGCTATCAGCTGTAAGAAGCGTCTTTGATGCACGAAGATAAAGTCAGTCAACGGGCTTACGTGAATCCCAAATAAAATCCTCTGGCTGGGTAACGGTAAGTTGAAGGTCGATATTAGTAGAATCTACATAAGTTAGAGCTAGTACCTTGCATTCAGTGAAGTCCTTAGCTGGTTTTGAATGCATTATATAGAAATAACAGGTGTCCTTTTAGTTCTTATCTATTTTTTATTTATATTTTCTGCCATTTCTTAGTAACTGTCGGACGTGCTTTCCAGTGAGGTCCTGCTTTACAAATAGATAATAAGTAATGTACATGCGTGTACATACAGCCACATGCAAATAAAGATTGACAACATACAATGATAGATATATAATGGTGATAATAATGGTGTAAACAATGAAGAAAAAGATAACGATAAAACTAACGATAATAATGATACAAGTCATAGTCCAGTTTGCCCCAGTAACTCATTATTAGAATGTCAGAGGTCAGACCAAGTTTTACATTTGGGGTTGAAAGTTTGAAGTCTTTATAGTGTATGGCAGAAGGTTCCAGAAGTTAATCAGTACCTCTATAGAGAACTTGTGCCTTGACATTATCCAAGTCCGCACAGTCGGGATCTTCCTGGAGTCCTTGGCGCTTTCATTTTGAAATTGGCAATTGGACTCCCTGCTTTGCATCCGATAGGCATTCGTGAGAGAGCTGGTTCGTTAAAGGAAGTTCCATGTCGACATGTCTTGGTCTGCTAACAGCCAACACGACTGTTGCTAACCCCGGACATCTTGAAATCCGATGATAAGTTTTATTGAAAAAGTAAATCATTTAGTCTGTCTATATTTGAGAGGGTAATATGATGGGACAGGAGAGAATATGGTCAAAGGGGAATATGACCTCATGGGAGACTGGAGACGCTTAATTGTCTAATGGATATGACACGGAATTGAAACAGTTTACGGGTTGGCTTCCTGGCAATTCTGGCTAGACGATGTGTCCTTGGAAAAGGCACTTAACATGACCCTCCTTATCCAACCCGGAGTACAAGGGTCTAAATGTACATACTTGTAATGTGAGTGGGAGAGGTTAAAGTCAGTGCATAGAGACGTATGGGCTCTGCATCTGCCTTCCTATAATATGGCATAGACTATACGGTAACAACTTACCTTCGCTACAGGCCTCAAATGGCCCTTCAAAGTTTATTTTTTAACATAAAATGCCTAGTACTTATAATGTGGAAAAGACAATGAGGTAACATCGAACCTTCGCTACGGCCTCAAATGACCCTATAAAGTTCCCTTTTTAACATAAAACGGCTTCCTATGATATGGAATAGACGATAAGATAACAACCTACTGCTGCAATGGCCTCAAATGACTCTTTATAGTTCCATTTTTGTAACATAAACACTAGCTATTTGCACCACCGTCGCCAGATCTGGCGCCACATGTCTTCCACATGCTCCTAAACTGAAATCCCATTGCGCGGTGGGCATTTTCACGGTAATGATGTCGTGTTCCATACTGTTACAGAATGCGAATAAGAGCAACGATTAACCTCCTTCACCGGCGTCTCTAGTAGTTCACGAAAAAACGTCATATCAGAGACCTTTTACGGAACAACTTTTATAATGTGGAAAAGACAATGAGGTAACATCGAACCTTTGCTACGGCCTCAAATGACCCTTTAAAGTTCCCTTTTTAACATAAAACGGTCTATACTCCCAAATTCATTTTCCAACCCACAAATAGCCAATTGATGCTTGTTTTCTTAGTTATACCAGTATCACAACGTCGTATGACAGCGATTTTATTTTCTACTTATGGTTCACCACATAACAAGGCTCATGGGTCCACTTGGGGCTCATGGGATTACAGTACTGGATTCTGAAGACAGATGTTCGTTTACCCTTGACTCGAAAAGTTTTAGATTGTACCCCACAGGGACGCAATTCCGTCGAAGCTTCTTCCATAACGATGCAGTCCTAGGAAAGTAGCTTTCAGCGTGGAACTTCCTCCTAAGAGGTGGGTTATGAAAAAGGATGATTTGCTTCCATGGAAATGACAAAACGTGTTGTTACAGAGGAAGTTTGTTTTGGAGGCACAAGATGTATATAAAAACAACAACTACTGCAGAACAATAAGATAGAGACTGTCGAACGTTATCTGCTTAACGCTTAGAAATAGTTCATCAGATTCTGACTGATGCATATTCTATTGGACAGGTCGACGATCCCATGTTTCCTTCATCTTCTAACTTTCCTCGAACAAGCAACCTGTTAAGCACAGGCCGAACATACATGATGAAGGTCTTGAAGTATATTTCTTGGGCCAGTGCAACTGCAATATAGAAGCATACCCCATGTAGTGACCTTTCTCATGCTCTGCTTGGTAATTTGACCCACAGACACATTAAACTCCACAGGAAGCTCAGACCCGTATGACATCATACGTGACTAGACTGCAGGGTGTTCTTCTCCAATATCAAAAGCATCGTCCAACAAAGGAAACAGACCAAGATAGTTGCAAGTATCTTCAAGTTGCTAGTATATACGTTTGATACGACAGATAAGTATTTATGGTAAACAAAACATTAAACATGCCAAAATTCCATACCATTTGAGCAGCATATCTGGTGAATCTAAACATAGATCTTTTTATCAAACTGTGATTTATTTTTGACATCTGGATAAACATCAATTGGCCTCTTGATAACAGAAATTTAAAAAAAAATTATTTCGTATGCATATGGTATCCCGAAAGCTAAGGATCTTACATCAGAAGAGTTACATCAGACTTAAAAGTCTTTTAATGAAAGTATGTATGACATTTGTATGAACAGCAATTGGACTCTCAATGCCGGGTGATGAACAAGACATGTACATCAAATAACACAAGAGTAAAGTACTCTGTTTCACTAATGACAATTAATTTATTGCACAATATGGATAGACTTCTGTTAATTGCAAAGAATCACACATCCTGCTTTGTTGCACTACCTGGATAATTGCACCATATACATTGTATGCTGGCAATTGGGGTGTGCAATTAAACAGCTTCTACTGTATCTTCTTAGTGGGGAAAAAGACTAAGATTGTATCTGGATGACATCCCTTTTCTGATAGTAAAAAATGAGATTCAATATCGTGCGATACACGAAAGGGCAATTTTGGCTACTCATCCTTTGGCAATAGATGATGACCAATTACTTCGCCCATGTGTGCGCCCGTGCAATGGCTATTCAAACCTAAGGTAACCAATATCATGGTTGACATATTCGCAAGTTTATGATCTTGTAGGTTACAATACATATTTGGGGGCACATGTTAGATATAATATTACTTAATATGCAAGTTGATTTATCAAAGAAATTGAAATTGAAAAAAATATCACTTTATCTGCTTCAGTCAAGTATGAAGATTTCTATCACACAATGTTCAATTGGGTTCTTACCATCGCTTACTGACGTAATGACGACATTATCGCCCGTAATTACGCCCTCAAGTGGCTTTTGAAACTCTTAAGCGATCCAGCAGGAGAGATCTGGAATGGTATTAATTGAAGAGCATCATTAAAATATACGTTCGTTCAACTTTATCTACCTGAGTGTGTAATCTTGTAGAGTTCTATCCCACCAACAACAAGTTATGTTGGGAGCCACAAAACTTTCTATATCCTCTAACTCAATGTCACCTCTTTTGCAGAATGGAATCTATATATGATCATAGAGTGAGGGAAAATATGTCCTTTACTTCACCTCAGGTCTTAATCTTTTACATTAGTACATGTATGTGCATGTCTTAAGCAATTTTGGTATCGCCACATGTCCACTGAGGCATATTAACCGTATGTGCCACATTAGAGTGTAATGAAAAACTAATGGATGAGTTTGGAAATAGATTTGTCAGTCCTCTCATTTGATTGCAAAAGCGCGATTACCTAACATGTAATATTTGTGTGCAATGTATCACCGTTTAATCAAGTTAAGTCAGATGTGGTAAACACAATTTGTCGGCCAGCCTCGTAGCACATGACAAAGTAATTAGAAGGTTCTCTTAGGATACGCTGAAAGTAATCTGAATCTTTTAAAGTTTTGTGCATAGATGCACTCAATATGTACACTGTAACTAGCCAGCTATATATATATATGACATGGGTCGTAAACAGAAAAAATATTTGTACTAACCAAGTAGTTTAAGAATCATCAAGACATTCTGTTATTGTGAGTATAGGGCAAAGTCCTTTATGATGTATGGGTATGATTAGTTTCTATGAGAAAATACAGTGTTCTGATAACTTCTATTATATGTACATTCATAGCTGCTGCATTTAACTTAAACAAAATAATGAAATGTACTTCAAAGGATACAATTACAAACACACACACCATATAATATTCCATCGACATGTACCTCACCTGCAAAAAAATGGAATTTTCAATGTAGATATGCTTTAGGAAAGGACCATCTCAAAGCTACTTCTACCCTACATCATTACATTGTAAAGTAGAGCTTGAACCCTCGAAAAACCCTACAATACTCAGAAACCATAAGGATTTTATTAAAAGTAATAACAAATTTTCTACAAGTCATTTGACAAGAGTAGAAATTTGCATTACCAATCTATATGTTCCCCCATCAAGTAGATTATGTTCAAGCACACATGTTGTATGCTATTAACCAAAGTCAATTGCTTTTTTCCTTCAAAGCGGCTTCAAAGCAACACTTGCTCTGATGTTGCTTAGATAAGACGACAGCTGTATTTCAAGAATACCTTTATCTCCTTTTCTTTTCTCATCATGCAAATATCGTTGCTTGTCGGATTATTTCCTTTTCTATTTCGCTTCATATCACCCACAAACCGCCCGAAGCCATAACACACCAGTAAGTGTAAGAGGTATGCAAAGAGTATGTAGGATGTACACAAAGCAAGACGGATGGGATGGATCCATTTTCTCATCGATAATTTCATAGATTCCTTATTATGCCCTAGACAAGGGCGAGTCTTCGAAAGAAAACGTATTCTAAGTGCACTTTTAAACTTCTTTCAAGTTCTTGTGCTCTTTTGATACCTTCATTATTGGCGGTAAGGTAATACTTTTAAAAAGAATCTTTGGTAAATGTATATTACAGGTAAAACCTTGATTATACATTTGTGGAATGGCATGTAATTATCTTCACAGCTTTATTCTTACGAACTTAGGACCCCAACAGTTGAGAAACCGATAACCTTTCTTCGTCCTCTGCGCTTGTTGTACCATAAAGGGAATAATGCATGACGTCCAACAAGACTAAGCAATCTGTCAAGTATTGACAGCAGATGTTTGAACTGAGTGAGCCTATGTTGAAAAATGGATCGGTTAGTATACGCAGCCGTATCTCAATGTCGGAAATGCTGTTGGAAAGTACACTGCACGGCTGTAGCAAATATTCGTGCGGCTTTCTATTCAGTCCTATTATGGCTCCGTCTCCCTCCTCTAACGACTTCCACTGTATCAGATATACATTTTTGGTCTATAAATGCTCCAAAAATGCCATAAAATCAATTCTGGGCATAAGTTGAGATGCCTCCACATATAATTGTATTTAAAATACATTCAACTGCATATGTGAAAAAAATGGTGCTTTTTGGGAAAAAAATTGCGTAGTTTTTCAGCTATGTCGCTGGACTATGAGGACTGGACTAGCTGGAACTAGAATTGCAATGGACGCCGGGCAATGGAATATTTCATGCTCGTTAATATACTCTCCCATCTTTTTCAAAATAAGATGAAGCAATGATTTCAGTCCATCCGTTCTTTCATGAGCTGAGACAGGCATGTTATATAATATCAGAGTTAAAATAAAACAGGACATTTGTTTGCAACGGAGATGATATTTCCATCTATGTGATTTCCTCGCCATTATGTTTTCCCAAATTCCATTTGCAGAGGATATAAGCTCTAGTGGCTATGACGTGGCTGTCTAAATAGATTTGTGTTTTCTGTTGGCAGCTCAAAGAGATAATCAACATCAGTTAACGTAGTAGCATTTATTTATTTAGTCACATCTGAAACACTGAAGGTTCCTTGCAAAATAAGGCATCTGTATCTGAGTTCAGGTTTAGCTCGTTTCGAACAAACGTAAATAAAAGAAAAATGAAATTCGTCGTTGTACAATTTTGCAAAGTATTTTACATTTGGATCATGTAGAATTAAGTAAAAAAAAAAGATTGCCTTCCCCTTTGCACTGAAGGCTTTGAACACTATGAGTGACTAAATTTTTGACTGATCGCTCAAGAAATTTGAACGACAGTGAACGGGCTTACGTGTTGTGTCTGGGTGTCTTTAGAATCATATATTGCATGATATTCAAATTATGAAATCAAGGGTAACACAAATCCAATCCTAGTCGCTGTACGCTCGCTCAACGTTCGCTGTCAAATGAAATGGAGGGGACCCCTTTATAAGAATAATGGGAGTTGGAAGTAATCTTTTCCACATACATTTAGTCAAAGGTAAAGAGTGACATCCACAACGCTAGTTCGCTATTGCCAAATGGCGCGGGGTTGAATGTGATGGTTTCTGTTATCTCTAATAAGCGAATAGGGCAGTGTGTCGTCTGGAGGATGGCAATTTAACTTCTAGATCATACAGTTCATCTGACACTTCACCTCCTAACCTTTTGGTGGGGGTTCGACCCTAGATCTGGATTTAACGGTGAGAAACGTACGCCCGGGTACAATTTGTGGCCGGCAGTGAGCGCTAAATTCCGCTGATTATACTGACAACTGCCCACCGATTGCCAGTTTTAGCAGATGCCCTTTAATGACAGAAATGCTGACGCTTAGCGCTTGGAGAGATTGTGCTCATGAGTTGAAAGTGATGGCGGCAAATGTAAGGAAAGCGGCATTCAGAGCCTGCTATGGATCATTGGGAGAAAAAAAACCTTTCAATTCGTCAACTTGATACTACAAAAAGATGTGTAATTCTTTCCAAACATGTGGCTGTCAACTAGTTTTAGGCTTCACTAGATTAGATATCCTTGATATCATTTGTTAATCCAAACCATACAGATCCTTAAGTGATTTTTATTTTGTCTTCAAAAACGATGTTGGTACTTCTGATGATTCTGATATTGGTTTTGGTAGAAGAAGGAAAACTGTTTGCGCAACATCAATATAACATAATGGATGTGGGTATCTGGATGTTCTTTACCCAAGTCAACACGTACATTGATCTTGACTGTACAATCGATGAACCAACTAATTGGAATGACGACACTACATCCTACGGTCAATTCATCATGGTGGTTTCTCATTGTTTTGTTGAAGCACTTGAGGCACTG
Organism: Branchiostoma floridae; assembly: GCF_000003815.2. Classification (NCBI taxonomy): domain Eukaryota; kingdom Metazoa; phylum Chordata; class Leptocardii; order Amphioxiformes; family Branchiostomatidae; genus Branchiostoma; species Branchiostoma floridae. The sequence continues at coordinate 11,992,501 of NC_049994.1, read as the reverse complement.
CGGCACCGTTTGTTTGCAAAGAATTGTGCAGTACGATAAAACACTAATGATAAAACCTTAACAGGCTTATAAAACAAACCGATAAACTAAAGCGGACATCTCACAGAAGCTTGCGCAAGTTTGCAACGTTGATTCGGCGGATTTATTTGACAGAGCGCTCAACAAATTTCCTTCATACAAAACGGATCTTTTTGCGCTTGGTGTGTTTTATTGCGTTTTTGTCATACCTTTAAGCTTTGCATTATAAAGTAACAGAAATCAAATAACAGAAATACACAGTCAGCGTGCTGCTGTGAGATATCTGCTTGAAGTGTTTGGAACAAAGTGGAAGGTAGTGTTACAGACGGTTTGACCACAGGCCGTTTATCCATGCTGATGAGTGCAGGCGGCAATGGACCGTTGGCATCGGATCCTGTTCCTTGTTTTTATGTCTACCTTTCGTTGTTTCCGTTCCTCTTTTGAAAATTTTTGCTACCAGATATCACTTTCTTTTTCATTGTCATTGCCTTAAAGTATCTAACCACCGTTTTTTCGTAGCCACCCCTTCATGCATTTATAAATATGTTCATGAATATGACTCAAGGACAAGCACGTAGGCATGCTCACGCGTGATTCTTACTAATAGGCTCTTTGATGACGAGACTTTAGTCTGATATTTCATTGCCATCCGCACGCTTGTCACAAAGAAGGTAATTCACTTACATTCGCGAGAACAACAACTCATGCAGGATAGCAAACTAATTAAATTTGCATCTGAACCAAGTTATAACAAAGTCTTTTATTGGTAATTGGGTGGGTCGACTACTCACACTTTATATGTATTTCTTGTGATTCCAAAGGCTGGTTTCAAATGTCAAAATGGTAATTGGTAGAAAGACTTTCGCACGGCATCCAAAACCGCAACCGGAACTACAAAACAGAACAGTTGATGCAAGTATTGCACTTAAAAACATGCCGGCACGTACCTCTCGGATACTTAATCAGTTGACGTTTTCTCTTCAGAACTTGAGGCACTGTGGCACTGAAGAACTGTGCAGTACGATAAAACACTGATACTTAAACCACAACAGGCTTATAAAACAAACCAATATCTCACAGAAGCAAGTTCGCAGCGTCACAGTGGCGGAGTTATTTGACAAAGCGCTCAACAGATTTCCTCGATACGAAATAATAAAACGGACGTTTTCACGCTCTATCTGTTTTGTTGCCTTTTAGTTATACTTCTTAAGTTTTGCAGGATATTACATTATAAAGGGTAACAGAAAGCCAATTCAAGACGCCGCCAACGTGCTACATTCCAGTGAGACATTAGCTTGAAACGTCTGAACCAAAGTGGAAGAAAGCGTTACAAGAGGTTTGAACACAGGCCGTTCGTCTTTGCTGAGTACAGGCGGCAATGGACCGTCGTGATCATATTCTGCTCATTGTTTTTATAAGAGATTACCAGCGTGTGAAAGAATTTGTAAAATTTATCCGAACTTCCCCACATTGACAGACGAACAGAAAGCCATTTTTCTCTTGAAATCGCAGAACGCACAAATTTAGAAAAGGTGGGGCTTTTCGCCTCCTTCTGCTTCCAAAAAAGAAGTCAACCCCAACCTGTTTAGAAATAGCAACACTAGTATTACAGTAGAATATTGTTCATTATCACTTGTATATCTACTATCTTCTTACCATGTACATGTACTTGTAATTAGCCCTCGGCCACGAACTTGCAAATAAACTTCCTAATTATTTATATCAACGTTTTGTTGTTTCAGTTTCTCTTTTGAAAGGTGTCCGCTGCCAGATATCCCTTTCTTAAAGTATATGACCACCGTTTCTCGTTGCCACCCCTTACATGCATTTGTGAATATGTTCATTAAAACTACGCGTGAACAAGCACGTAGGCATGCTCACGCGTGATTCTTACTAATAGGCTCTTTGATGACGAGACTTTGTTCTGATATTTCATTGCCATCCGCACGCTTGTCACAAAGAAGGTAATTCACTTACATTCACGAGAACAACAACTCATGCAGGATAGCAAACTAATTAGATTTGCATCTGAACCATCTGAGTTATAACAAAGTCTTTTATTGGTTATTGGGTGGGCCGACTACTCACACTTTATATGTATTTCGTTTGATTGCAAAGGTTGGTTTCAAATGCAAGATGGTAATTGGTAAAAAGACTTTCGCACGGCATCCAAAACCGCAACCAGAACTACAAAACAGAATAGTTGATGCAGGTATTGCACTTAAAAACATGCCGACATGTACCTCTCGGATACTTAAATCAAGTAGCCTTTCTTAAGAACTTGAGTCACTGTGGGACCGGAGGCCACAGGCCATCTTTCCTTGCTGAGTGTAGGCGGCAATGGAAATTCGGCATCACATCCTGTTCATTACCTTTCTTTTTTTTCTTTTATGTATTTCTTTGCTTTTATGTATCGTTGTTTCGGTTCCTCTTTTGAGATGTTTCCGCTCGCTTTCAGATATCCAGTTCCCAAAGTATTTAACCACTGTTTCTTGTTACCACAATTCTAAATACATTTATGAACATGATCAGAATATGACGCAAGGATAAACACGTGGGCATATAAACACGTGTGTCTTAGGTTTTTTGATGATGAGACGACTTTGTACTTATATTTCATTACCATCCGCACACTTGTCACAAAGAATTCGAAGTTAATTCACTTACATTTATGAGACCAACAACTAATGCAGAAAAGCAAAGTAATCAAATTTGCATCTTAATCAAGTTATAACAAAGTCTGTTATGTGTATTTTGCGCGATTGCAAAGGCTGCTTTCAAATGTCAAAATGGTAATTGGTAATAAGATTTTCGCACAGCATCCCAAACCGCAACAACAACAAAACAGTTAATGCAGTTATTGGACTTCCTACCAGATCATTATCTTTGATAATTGCCGAAAGACACTGATACCTAAGGCCATGTTGATTTGATTATATGCATGACATTTCATTTGCACGCGCATCAAAAAAAGTTTTGAACCATACTGTAAATCGTACAAAGCAGCTGCAAAATAAGGACATACATATTTATGGCGTAGATTGCAAACAATATCGTAAAATACATACTGACGTCAATTCCAAGGTCAAAGAAGAAGGGCAAAGGACCAAAATGAAGAATATTTTGCTCGGTATTAGAAGACCGGTGCAATGGCCTAGTGGGTAGAGTGTTAGCCTTTCATTCGGTAGGTCTTGAGTTCGATCCCCGGCCGAGTCATACCAAAGACTTAAAATGTACATGCTGCGTTCTCTGCTTAGCACTCAGCATTCGGGAAAGAGTATGGAAGTTGAACACACACCACTACCCCCTGCTGTAGTGACTGCGTTGTGTGGCCCAGGGCTGAGGAAACAGAGATGGGCGCCGCCCTATGCACCATCAGGCGCGGGAAGGGTTTAACTTTTTAACATGATATACTCTGCGTGTCACTTATTGGACTTTCCTAGCCATGTACATTTTATAGTGAAGGCAACTTTCTTGGCCGGCCAAACTTTTTTATTCGCACGCTCGCAACAGATTTGAGGTTCCTAGAAGATGCCATTCATATAATCAAATCAACATGGCCTAAGCCTATTGTGTCTCCGGTATAGCACAATGGAAGTGACTTAACAAGCTGTTTAATTGGGCAGCATGAAGAATGCCCGACAACTCACGCTAGGATCGAGCTCCTTTCGAGACCTCGTTAGTTGCAGCGGTGAACAGTGCTGCTGAAGGAGACAAAGGAAGATAGAGTTATTTTTCATATCTTAGTTGCATCTTGGGTGCATTCCATGTAGACTTAAGGACCTGTTAGGCTAGTCTATTCTTCATTTCTTTGTTAGTGCTTCCTGCTTTCTTCGCTTTGATGCGGATTTTTACTAGTTTTGTATTTGAAAGCCATCTTGGGTTTCCTGGTTTCTTTTCTTGTTATATGTACAAACCATCTCAGGGATGTCCTGTTCTTTAGTTTGTGTTCCAAAGTCCTGAAATATCCCGGCTACACATAGCTGGCCAGACCTGGCCTCCTGACCTTCCCCAGACCATGGTTGATGTTGAGGGTGGTTTGGAAGCTACATGTAGGTCGGCCCTGGGTAGCTGTCGATCGGCTGTAACAGCCAAACGTTCTGATAATTTCAATACATTCGGCTGTAGATGGAAGTCTGGAATCGGTTGGTTGGTGGTAGGGATTAATTCATCAGTCTACTTTGTCTCTTACGTTTTAACCACACCGTAACCACTGCTGACTTACTCAAACTATCTTTAGTTTCCAACCTACCCCCGGCTTAGACGTCGACACAACCAAAAACACAGAAGGACATGGCCCTTCTTGGAAACATTTCAAATTCATGTCCAATTCAATTCGTTAGAACGTTGGCAATCGGTTGGGAGATATTCGGCATTGTCAGCGGCTAGAGGTCGGGCCGGGGTGGTTTTCAGAAGGCTAGAAAACATTCGGGGCTCGGTCGGGAATAAGTCATGTACTGCTTGAGACACAGTTGGAAATTGATTTGGACTTGGTTGGCGCAAAAAGCGTGGCATTAAACTATCCATACCGCTCCCAACCTGCCGCCAACCTTCGCTATGTGTTAAGCCTACGTAACAGTTCCAAAACCGGGGCCCGGCCGGGCAGCTTTCGGGAACGACGAAATGTTACATTAGCCTAACCGGGGCTTGAGCTAGCAAAGTTTGGCGGTAGGTCGGGAGCAGTCTAGACCAGTTTTAGGCCACGCATGTCTTTCAGCGGCAACCATGACTCAAATTCGTTTCCAAACTACATTGTTTGCCAGCCATTGTCAGGAGACTTGTTTTGAAGCTTACTCCCCATGAATTAAAACCTTTATCACGAGGCCGGTGGTTTGTCGTGATGACGTCTGCGGCCTGCTGAAGCGCCAGAGCGAAGCCCACGTACGCACCTCTTCAAAGCCGTACCCTCATTCATGTCGATGAGAAACACGTCTCTCCAACTCGTTTGTTGTTTGCTAACGATGCTTGCTAGACGAGCATACCCGCCTTATCACGTCTGGTGCTTCTATTTGCCGTTGCCTAGACAACACTCAAGACGGCTACTGTGATTGGTCAGATAATCTGTCCAAACGGTCAGAAGTTTGCTGTCATTGGCTGGATGATTCTGTAATGCTTCACGTACATCTAGGTACTATATAAACGTGCTCTCCCACCGCCTTGTGGATTGCTTGCTTTATCGTATTGTCCGTTTGTCGACTCAGCAGATTACACCAGCGCGCCCGGGCCAACAGGGTATATTTCTTTTTCACATCGATATCCGAACATCAGGTACGTTTCTATCATTACAAATCTTATAGCTATCTGCTCACTGTAATTGCTTTGAGCGCTTGTAAAATATAGTTTGCCAGACCAATAAAGACCAGCGGTATATGTAGGTGCAAGCATCCCAGACTTTAACCTTTGTTGTACCAAGTATCTGACTTGACCTGATCTCTGTGAAGATGTCTTTTGAGAAAATCGGTAATCGATGATGTAGATAATAGAATGGTCCTGTCTTTCCAGGGTAGGAAAGAAAACGCCATTCCACGGGGCTCATTATCGGACGCCGCGCTAGACAGAAAGTCAGCGGTGAGACAACTGCAAGGCTGGTAAGTGTCAGCTTTTTGGAATTTAAATCGTTTACTTTTCTTTGTATGTTCTAGATGAAGCATACTTTTTGGAATATTTTAGATCATATAGATCATTTATTTGGATATATAGCAGCAGATCTAAATCAAACGCAGACTATTAGGAATCTCATATGCGAAAATGGACATGGAATATCAAATTTCTTGACCACAGCAAAAAAAAGACAGATAACGTTAACGTTAAACCTTTATTACTGTGATTTACTGCTCTTAATACCTGTCAATTTTCGCGGCCTATATTTTGTTGTTGTTTAAACGTCTTTACATTAACCCATTTCTGATGGCTGCCCACGCCTAATAATTACATTATTGCGGCCTAGTTTTTGCAGGCACGACTTCATAATTCAATTATGGCGTATCAGAGAACTGTTGTTTTTGTTATGAGCTCCGGGACCGTTGTATAATGAATAGCGTCTATGTTTTTGTCACATTTCATCTTAAATCCATTAGTAATGTCAGAACTTATTAAACGCAAAGAGTAGCAACGGATTTTCTTTGGTGAATCACAGTTTCAAGACGGAGTCAAACGATACAAACGGTTCTAGTCTCGCTCGAGACCCTCTTGTAATTGATATCATTTATGTTTTTTGTCACACTTGATTTTAATTCTTCCATTAATATATTCAGAACGCAAAGAGTAACAACGGATTTTTTGTCACTCATAGCTTCAAGATGGAGTCGAACGACACAAACAGTTCTATCGATGATGTCGACTTCAGTGGAACGTTGCCACCGCTGTCATTCGAAGACTATCAGGACATCCTGCGCCAGTACATGGAGATGGTTGGCGCCGACAAGTTTGGATCCAGCTCCCCCGGTGCTGGGCAGTACCTTTGGGCCACCATCTTTCTGGGTATAGTCTACAGCATCATGATCGTGGTTTGCGGAGCGGGCAACCTCATCTACATGGTGGTGGTCCTGAGGTACAAGGAGATGCGCACCATCACCAACGCTCTGGTGGCGAACCTGGTTCTCTCGGACTTCCTGGTGGCTGTGTTCTGCGTGCCGTTCATCCTGGACTACCACATCGTCAGGCCGGAGAGAGTCTGGTCGTACGACGACACGACCTGCTGCTTCGTCAACTACCTTCGCATCACGTCACTCTACGTGTCCACCAACTCTCTCCTGGTCATCGCCATCGACAGGTACTTTATTTTATCTTTTATATCATCCTAATTATCACCATTTCAATTCAATCTAATAATCTACATGACAAAGAAATAATTTGTTATCACTCTACGTGTCTGTCAACCTTCTCCTGGTCATTGCCATTGACAGGTTGTTCATTTTATCCCTTATATCACCTTTTATCAACATTCTGATTATCCAATAGAGTTGAAAAAAGATATAAGCTGTTATGTTGCCCCTGTACATGACCACAAACTCTCTTCTGGTCATGGCCGTAGGCTGGTACCTCCTTTTATGTCATACCTGTGACGCGAAAACGTTCGGTACGGGTGTTCCGGACCGGCTGATAACTTTCCGTACGGCCCGGGCTTATCACACGGGCTCCATTCGAATAAATCGAACTGTTTCGAGTGGGCCGAGTACGGCGCCATCGAAAGTTCGAATACCTGATCATGATTCGGACGTTGGAACACTACTGTTGCAACGCTTTTTTTTTTCGAGGGCACCAAATTTGTTCAACTTCTGGCGCATTTCGCATCAAAACATGGGTTTTCTCAGGTGAGTATGGCATAAATAAAAGGTCTCAGCCCTCAATCACAAAAAGGCGTCAGACAAGCGCGCGTTGCTAGCCCTTTGGAAATGGTTGAATGTTGTTTCGATTAATCACTTTTCGGCACACACAACACGCTTCAGTGTTCTTTTCTTTGTTTCCTGATGAAGTAAACCTGCCGAACCGGTTTTATTGACACACTCAGTCACCATATAAACCCGTCCTCACAGCTCTGTACTTGTCAGTACCGACTCTGAACATTATATGATGGTGACAATAGATAAATATAGAATACAACACGGTGTATTCTGTATCGCCCAAGGTCTCAGCCCTCCCGCGGGTCGGATCACCCTCCGGCCTTCGGTCGAATAATACATTTGTTGTACCTCCTACTATCAAAGCTATGCCTCGCTGCTAATCATACCATAGAGTTGAAATTCGATTGTATTGATTAGCGCAGTCACACTTTAAAGAGTCAGCAAATGAGAATTTCGGGCACAGTTCTTTCTCAACAGTCACACAAAACTGAACGGCGCCGACGATGACACAAAGTGAAAGAAAAATATGTGACTTTATAGATTTTATAGCAGATCTGTCTTACTGTCTGTCTGCCATGATCCATTAAACTGTTTAACGTCTTGTAAAGTCACCACAGTCACGTTGCGTTGCTGGTTTATTGGCGTTACCACTGAAGCGTGTTGTGTGTGCCGAAAAGTGATTAATCGAAACAACATTCAACCATTTCCAGAGGGCTAGCAACGCGCGCTTGTCTGACGCCTTTTTGTGATACGGTTGAACCTACCATTGATGCATACGCCCCTTACAAAGCGAAGCAGGAAAGCTATTGACGTAATGGAAGAAATCGTTGAGCCACCAGAGTCAATTTTCTGAAATGAGTCCAGCCCTAGGCTGAAAATAGGATTTGTTTTCTCATCCCCTAGGTTCTTCTCTAGGCCATCGTCAAACCGCCCTGTTCGCTTGTTTCCCTATTCAATTGCCATGTCCTTGTAAGGATACACCGACTTAATTTTATGGATGACATCCTCTGGAGACCCCAAAACTAATTCGTGGGGGCGAAAAAAGAAAAAAAAAGCAAATAATGCTGGTAAACCACAGGGGGAAACATCCAGACCATTCTTTCCCAGACTTGGTTTGTCTCATGTTCACCTTCAGTAATCGTCGCCAGTTCGATCATGTTTAGATTGTCATTCTTGTTTGAAGAAGGAACAAGGGTGCTCCTGCCCCATGCCCTGACCAATTGTGCCCCCGTACCTTGGAGACCAGATCCTCTGGCAAGCACGAAATTCTGATTGAACAGGGATGCTATTGTGTAATATGTGACACAGTTTGCTTTGGAGAACAGGTGAAAATCAATGCGCGCGAATGTCATCTATAAAATTAAGTCAGTGTGGCCTATTTTTTTCTGAAATCAGGCAAAAATTAATGAGCAAGATGTCATCCATAAAGTTGAGTCAGTGTGGTGTAATTAATAATAATAAGTGAAAAAAGTAGTATATTTGGGATAATTAGGGTATTGTACCGTGGTGTTAGAGACAGAATTCATTGCATGAATTTGTGGTTCATTATTCACTGTCGAACAAGAAAAGCTCAACCCTAAAAGTCGTTAGTTCATTCCCCCTCCCTCCTGTTCATTCATAAATCAAATGTCACATATAACTGCGAGCTACAGATATCAAAGTTTAAATTATTCGTGGCAGTTTTTTAACTACGTACATATTTAAGAATTAAAAATGTACAGTGAGGTACAGATTTACAACGCCTACTGACTTAAGTTCAGTGGGACCGCATGGCGCAATCGGCAGCACGTTTGACTCAGGCCCAGAAGGTCCTGAGTTAGACCCACGCCGCGTCAGCGATCTTGTGCCCTTGGGAAAGGCACTTTACACGACTTTCCTCACTTCACTCAAGTGAAAAATGAGTATATAGGCTACAAAAGTCTTCAGCAAGTTGAAGTTGGTAGCCTCAAAACGAAAAAAGCAATCTGAGCCCCGAACGCAATCAGTAACCGGCAGCTATTAGAAAGGTAGCATTGCGTGTGGTTGAATATAATGAATACTACATCAACGACATGGGGTGGAATCTTAGATTTCCTATCTGAAAATCGATTGAACACACTAAAGACAGAAGAGCTGTCGTCATTGGATGGTTAGTATTCAACAACATCCGTGCTTATAACAAGCATCCTCCTGTGGGGGTCATAAGGTGTTGATTTCACCGGTACAATCAAAGCAACCATAATAAATGGCTGGATTTGTAGCCGCGAGGCACGTACCCCCAGGAGATTATCATCCGTTATGATGTTTTTCTGCAATATTGCCAAAACAAAAACCGCTGTTTCTTTTACAGACACACGTCTGGTACGGCAAACGTTTGCTGTGGTTATGACTAAAGTCCATGCGTTGATATAAAATATCTTTATTCAAGTAGAATATATTGTTTATGAGATAGAAATGAGCTATTAGAAGGACTTGCCGACCTGAGTCATTACTTCTTAATGTCTCGATCGTATTTGGGGTCATGTGGAGACTTGCTTTTGCTACTACATGGTAAATTGGCAGCCAACGCTGTGCCCAACTCCACCATTGTCAATGGTTCATCAGTCATCAACATTGCCGCGTCTATTGAGCCTACTGTGGTACCCCACGGCGCGATTTTGACAGACGCCTTTGTTGGATAAAGCAAGCCCGATTTGTTATTCAGCCACTGGAACCTGCGGCGTGACCGATGTCCTTGTTAGTTTGCCTCAGACTGCTCCGTGATTTATGAACGTGCCTTAAGCTTAACCGCTGTCAACGTTTCAGCCATACACGTCTTTGTTACAAACTTGTACCTTTGCCAAGATAGTTGCATTTGCACACTTGCATTTGTGCGTGTGTGTGTGTGTGTGCGTATGTGTGACGTGTTTGTGTGTCTGCGTTTGTGCCTTTATGTGCATCATATGTGCGTGTGTGTGTCAGCGTAACTCGAGAAGCTGTAGACGGGCCCTTATGATATTTGGTATGTGGGTTGAGGTCGGAAAAAGGTCAAATTTGACAATTCGCCATCTGGTGGCTTTCTACGGTACTGTAGCAGAACTTTAAGTCTGACATCTCGTTATCTCCTTATCCATCTCCGTTTTCTCTAGGTACCTGGTCATCATGATGCCGCACGTTCCCCGGATGACAGGCGGGATGGCGGGCGGGGCCATGGCGCTGGTGTGGGCCGTGTCCATGCTGCTGGCCGTGCCTGCTGCCATGTACTCCACGGCGCTCACGTACGCAGACCAACAGGGCACCTTCTGCGGACAGATCTGGCCGATACAGATGGAATCAGCGTAAGGCTAAGTACTAGTACCTTCTCCCCGCCCCACCCGCGCATTTGTACATAGTACTACATACACACACGTTTACACACAGATTCACACCCACAAACATACATATACACAGCTTTACATGGAAACATACGTGCCCACACACACTTGAGCGCGCTCGAGAAACAAACAGGCAGATTCATCAAAGATTGCTCGCCTATTTCGTGTCCCATCTAGCACCTATCGCTAATCATGTCTGGTGAAATTTGATTGGTTCCTGTCGTAAACCGAGTAATTACAAATGTACTTAAGAGCCGAGCCCCTGTCCCTAAGATGGGAGGTTTAATTTTCCCATGTTAAGCCTCTGGACTTTGGCGCAGTAATCAAGACATGAAAAAGACCTTTCTGGCACGGTCTGCCACTCGAAATATTCCCCTTTCACATATCTTCAAGCTCTCTTATAGGTACTTCGGTATGTGCAACATGGCGCAGACCCAATATTCGTCACCTTTCTTCATTTAGCCTCAACTAAAGTTCAAACAAAATTGGAAGGCGTAATGTTGGAACATCATGAATTTAATAGAAAAGTGCATTCGATTCGTTCTGCCCTTTCGAAAATGTGTTGTTTAAGATCTACCAAATAGTATCCCAGGGATGCTCTCCTTGTAATTATGGCCGCGCCGAGTCTTGGAGAGCTATTGGCAGCTCTGAGCAACAGCCTTTCATCTGAATGACGATGTAGAAAGTAAAATGACTGTGGTTTTGTGATCATCAAATTGCAGGCCTCCTTACTTTGATTTACATCTCAGAAAGAGCATTTTTGACATGCAATTGCAATGCGGTCTAAAATTGCACGGCAGTCTAAATCTAACCATTTCGAGCCAAATCGACCCGATTTCGGCATAGTGTTGAATTACTAGTCCCAACATTCGTTGATAACTCGTCTAGAATGATTTTCATACCCCACCCCTCCCTTACATCTAGTAGGTATTCCGCTGGCCTATTGCAGGTCGCTTTCAATGATTTTGCAACGAACGGCCCTTTAATTTTCCGGACTTTGCTGCCCTTGAAGGCTTGGACGTGATCTAGTTTTCTTCTTATTAACTATCTGTATACACGTCAATGAAGGTTAGGCATCCAGATAATGAGATCTTCAAACCAAAAACTCCTCAAGGAACTGGATAAGTTCTGCAAACGGTCAGATGAGACGTTTCTGTCAGCATCAACTATCCTTCGTCAAATATCTAGAAGGCAAACATGAAAAATAGTGGTCGCATATTCATCTCAAAATAGGGGAATCCTTGAAAAGTTCTTCTCATAAGTTAGCAGCTAATTTTTTAGGTGCAAAAACAAATATCATCTCATAATTGAAACGGACGTTCTTTGTTAACCATCGTACCCTGGTGAAATATCAAGGGACGTACTGAAGGGATAGGTCAAGCAAAAACCGAAGTGGATACGTGCTTCCAAATCTCAAATAACTTTTGCAACCTTTTTGTAAGCTTAATATCTCAGACTACGAGGCAGTTGTAAGCTCAGAATTGCGTCCTTGAAAGCTGATAGGCGTAGGAGCGTCCAGAGCCGAGGTCTAGATGTGGGGCGTTAGAAACTGGTACATGGCCGGAAGGAACCGGGCAGTAGACGTGCGTAAGTGCACCCGGAACTCAGGAGACTTTGAAATAGGACCTTGAGAGGGATGCGTAATGACCATTTTTATAATTGGAAGGAAAACACGAATACGGATTGAAGTGGGCAATATTAGGGTCCTTTATTCATATTTCAGAATCTTTGGTAGTGCATTGTTTGTACCAAAGACGTCATATGAAAAGAAAACGGTTTGCGTACGTGCTGTCGCATCCCGGAAATCGTAAGATGAGGTTGGCTGTGGATAGTAGGTTGATGACTTCCTCACAATTTACAATTACTCCCACTTACTGCCAATCAGAGAAGCCATTTCACTTCATATTTCAGTGGCATCAGAAGTGTCTTAAATCCATTGACATATCCATTCAGAGTTTGTGGGTTAAAAGTCGGCAAATCCAGATGTTCCTCCAGTTACTTACCAAAGACAGCGGACGTTACATGTATCTGAAACATCTTACCGTTTCCAAAATCATATCCAGCTGCTTGAGCGGCTGTTATATTTGATATGCTTTGTATTTTTGGTAGAGAGCTTTGATTGAACGCACCTTCTTCAGGGCATGGTTCAAGATTGATTTCTTGATTGCATCACAAAGAAAGCAAGAAACCGACGTCACTAATATAATCGCCTGAGGGTCATCTGATGCAGATTACAAGACATAAAACAGAGCATGGCATTTACAAGTTCGAACCGTCTTGTTTATATAATACGGCTACCTTTTATGTCATAGTCATATAGTGAATCTAATCATTTTCTTAAAGAAATAAAACGACTTAAAAATCGTTTGTGGGCCTTTTATGCAGATCTCACGATGTATTCTGTTTTATGATATAAGAGACGACAGTAATTGAGTAAAATGTTTTTCCCTTTTCAGTAATAAAACGAATAAATGATTAAATATTTGTATGTCTTTTGATGCAGTCCTTAAGACGTACGTAGTCGGTGTTGAGCCTGTAATAAAAGCCTTAACCTTTCTTTGTGGTTTAAAAGGCAGTAAATTCAAATGTTCCTCCAGTTACCTACCAAATTACAGTCTTTGATATGCTCTGTATAATTGGTAGAAAGCTTTGACTGAACGCATCTTCTTCGGGGCATGTATCAAAATTGATTTCTTTATTACATCGCAAAGAAAGCAAGAAACCGACCTCACTGTTATAATCGCCTGCGGCTCATCCGGTGCCGACCGTATGACATAAAAGAGAGTATGGCACCTTGTATGTATGGTCCTTTTTACATAATACGGTCGGCTCCCTTTTATGTCATAGTCATAAAGTAAATCTAATCATTTTCCTAAAGAAATAAAACGATTTTAAATCGTTTGCGGGCCTTTTATGCGGATCTCACGACTTATTCTGTTTTATGATATAAAAGACGACAGTAATTGAGTAAAATGTTTTTTCCTTTTCAGTAATAAAACGAATTCATGATTAAATATTTGTATGTCTTTTGATACAGTTCTTAATCGGTGTTGAGCCTGTAATAAAAGCCTTAACCTTTCTTGTATGCGATATTTATATTTCATAGTACAACTACATTTTTTAAATGTAACTAAATTTTTTTTAAATGTATGGGGATGCCTGTGCCATGTACCGATATATTAAAACATAAACACAACATATGCATACCCATTTTTCTATTAAACATAAAATACGAAGTGGATACACAGTACATGTTGTATCTCACTGCACTTGGGGAACCGGTGTGGCACTGCGGGGTTAAAGATTACCTCAGCGAATTTCAGAGATAAAGAACAAATTGTCTTACGTTTTGTGTAATTTACAGTCTTCTAAGTCATGCTTTACGTACTACGCAATATCTAAATTATAAAAAATCGGCAAAAATAACACAGCAGTGCCCAGGTAACGAACCCCACAGTACCGCACCGGTGCCCCAAGTACAGTGAGATAACAACTTATATTAAGGTAGACTCTCACTGTACTTGCGGCACCGTTGCGGCACTGCGGGGTTTGTAGATGACTCAACGAATTTTAGAGATAAAGAACGAATTTTATTCCATTTTGTGTATTTTGTTGTCTTTAAGTTATACTTTTACGTATTGCGCTATATCTGAATTCTCAAAAATCGAATCTGAATTCTCGAAAATAACAAAACAGTGCCGCAGAGAACGAACCCCTAAGTGCCACACCGGTGCCCAAAGTGCAATGAGAGTCCACCTTTACCCAAGCTAAGAGCCTATTTTAGCGGCTCCACTTTCAAAATACATTCAATAAAAAAACCATTTCATACCAAATAGGAGTTACACAAGCAGTTGGACATGATTTAGGAAACGGTCAGCCGTCTGACCGTTTCCAGAATCATGTCCAGTTACTTCAGTACCTACTGGTTAGGATATCGTATTGCTGGGATATTCAACCTTTATCGATGCTTACCGTATACATTGGCTTTTATACCTTATAGGAAGTACAATATCCGAACAGAGTTCTGACCACTTGCGATAATGTGTTGTAAATTAAAAACTCGTTTTTACAATCAATTGTTATATGGGGATTTAAACACTTATTGTACGCATTTAGTCAACGTGTTTGAACAGAAACAAATGCATAATATGGTACCCTAAGCACAACCGTTTTTCTTGTTTAAATTGCATCTATTGTCTTGCATTTATTGTATTTTGTTCATGAAGTGTGGTGAACAGCACCAGCATTCGGTGACTGGTGCTCTACATCGTATTGCGTTGAAGGCAAAGTACAATAATCGTCAATCGTTGATAATGCAAATGCCAAACTAAATGTTAATGATGATATTCTCGTTACTACCAGGTACAAAGCATACTACATGACTCTCCTGGTGGTGGAGTTCGCCCTGCCGGTTGTCATCATGTGCTTCTGCTACATCCGAATCGCGCTCCGAATCTGGTTCCGCATCGTGCCCGGCCAGCAGACACGTGACCAGCAGGCCGCCATGTTGAGATCCAAGAAACGAAATGTAAGATCAGCTATACAATAGTTTAAATGTTTAAATACATACATTCAAACCTGTCTATAGCGGCCACTCAAGGGACCGGACAAATTTGGCCACTATAGACAGGTGTCCTCTGTATAGAGGTTGCAACTTGTAGATAAAATACCCTAGGGACCGACAAAAAGTTGCCACTATGGACAGGTGGCCCCTCTGTAGAGGTGGCCCCTAATACAGGTTTGACTGTATGCTATAGCTATTTACCATTTATGTTATACATACATGTAATTGTCTTCCCAAATAAATTTTAGCACTGTAGCTGCCTTATAGTCAGTTAGATCATCATCATCAGTGCAAAATGACCTCCCCCCACATTGCCTGACTTTGCTGAAACTATCTCCGCACGAAGTTGTGCCAGAAATGGAACAGGAACGCCTGTTACAACGACTGATAACAGCGTCCTATCAATTACAACAGCCCACAACAACAATTACATCAGCCCACTACTTCGGACCAAGCGTAGAATGATATTGCGAGTAGGTAGTTGGTTGATTCTAGTCCAATGTGAGGAATAATAACTAAAGTGAGAAAAAAATAGAAGGGGCATGATATTGTTCATGTAAGATGCATACTTCATGCAATGATAACTGTAAATATGTGTATTCTGAGATCTTGCGGGTCTACAATGATTATACGGTAGCCTGGGTACCATCCGGATAGTAGTTCGCTCCTATGTTCGCTTCTGCTAAAAGCAGAAAAGCGATATATATAGTGTATAATAAATGTCAGAGCGAGAAGCGACTGTATGTAGAATATAATGAACGCCGGACTACTTTCCGGATGGTACCCAGGCTGATTATACGGTGTTTGAATTTTAAAAATTCATAACACAATTACTTGTGTTAATTTTTCTTCACCTTCAATTCATGTTAAGTAAGCTTGAAGTTTGAATACCTCATTACTAACTCTAGATAGCAAGCTTGAAGGGCTGTTTGGGTGACGATAAGTTGGGTCAAT
Source organism: Branchiostoma floridae (assembly GCF_000003815.2). Taxonomy (NCBI): domain Eukaryota; kingdom Metazoa; phylum Chordata; class Leptocardii; order Amphioxiformes; family Branchiostomatidae; genus Branchiostoma; species Branchiostoma floridae. Next base: position 11,976,290 of record NC_049994.1, on the reverse strand, counting down.
TGTCCAGGTCAGCACGTCCTGATTTTCTTGAGTGCATCTGACTACATTGCGTGACGCGTAATGCCACTCAAGTCACTGCATGTCATGGTTGGAAGTCTTATCAAAGCCTTTTCCAAGAAAATTTCCTCGTAGCTTTAGTCTGTGACTAGTCAAGTAGGTGGGGCCCAGCATATATTCCGTGTATTAAACCTGATTTTCGGTGGAAACTTTTTCATTTTTTTTATTCTATCATCTCATCACACTTGAAAGCAAATTATACAGCACCACAAAAAGAAGCAAATGAGCATTATGTAACAATTTAAAGACTTTATATCCGTGCACAAGAAAACGGAACGGAAGTAAGACGTCAGCAAAGGGTCAAAGGTGCTTGGAAGTCTGTATCGGCCCCCGTCTCGGTTGAGGGAAGGTTGGTGGGCTCTGATGTAGATAGCCTCTTTCACCCCCTGAGAAAGTAATCCTGTTCGGAATTAAGTATTTTCACCTTGTCGAAATCAAGGAGTGTCCCGGTGAACTTACATTCAAGCAAATCAGCAGTATACAATTCTCTGTTCTTTCCACGTTGTTCGAATATAACGCATGTCTTCCGTACTTTAGCTAACGTTAAGTGCAGTAATGCGGTATGTACAGTATGTCGGCTGGCGAAACACCATTCGGGCGCCGCGCGTGGGGTTGCTTTGGTCCATTTCAACGAGGGCTTAGAGCCGGTAGCCGATGGCCCGTGTATGGAAGTAGCCGCGCGCGACTTTTGCATGTAAAAGAAGCAAACGCACTTTAAGTGGTATCTCACTGCACTTGGAACACTGGTGCGGCACAGCGGGATTCATTCACTGCGGCACTGTTGTGTTATTTCGCCAAAAATAATTTAGATATTGCGTAATACGTAAAAGTATGACTAAGAAGGAAACAAAATACACAAAACGTAGGGAAATTCGCTCTTTATCTTTGGGTGATCTTTCGAGCCCCTCAGTGCCGCACCGGTGCCCCAAGTGCAGTGAAATACCACCTTTATGGATCGGAGAAGAGTAGAGGTGCCCTTTTGTTCTTGTATATGAGACCACATTGCACCTCCAGAAAGAAAATCTGAGGTCCACATCTTTACTTTTATTACTCAGCAACCCAAAGGGCATGTAATCTAAAATCTAACCATGATAAATATCACGATTTCATTGACATTTTTACATCTTCCTTCCAGGTCCGCCTGCTCATCGTGATCCTGGTCCTGTTCGTGCTGTGTTGGGGACCGAACTACGGTTACGCTGTGGTGCGGGACTTCTACCCACACCTCCTGGCCACATCCGGCATTAACATCACACTGCACTACGTCGTGGAGGCTCTGGCCATGTCCAACGGGTAAAAATTTAAATTCAAATTATTGAAGTCTTTTATTCCAAATTCTCAAAGAGATTAAGAGAGACATGCTAAATGGATACCTGATCTCCTTTCCTTTGTTAGAATTGATGATAGACATGTTCACTTTGTGTAGTTTTATGATCACCAAACGCATTGCTGTCATTTGTATCTATTAGTCACATCTAATGATAGGCCTGGACATAATTTTCTTGAAACTAGAAACTTTTCTTAAACAACTGTACCTGAAAACTCGTGATAAGGTAAAGACTGAGAATTAGGGCACATTCATCACGAGTACATCATTTCAATGTGGGGTTAGCAACATCTCATGCAACTCTGGAAAATGGCAAATCATTTTCTCGTCTCGTCCTACCACCCACCACAGAAGTGTAAAAACCCTGCCAGATCTTTATGTTGTAGCTCGGGTGGTATTTCGTACGGGCGTGACAAATTGAATCGGAATGAAAATACGACTTCAAAGTGGTTAACCATGCAAGAGATTGGCACGCGGTGTTTTGTGATTGGAGAGGTATCGGGGCAACTAAGTTAAATTTCATCATCCTAAAAGGTACAAACCCATCAAAAACTGGAAATAGCTTCAGCGAAGCGGTAAATTTAGAATGTTTGAAATGTGCTTTCGTGTGCGTACCTTGTAAAAGAGTTATTGAAAATCATGTCAAGCAGTTGATGTCAAAGAAGAGTGGCTCAGAATTGGTTCGGGGGTCGAGTTGGAATCTCTGACAAGTCACGATATTCTGTACTTGGCGAAAGCCCTTGACATAAATTTATTTTCTCTCTAGAATTAAGCGTACATGGGTACCTAGCTTCAGCTAGAGTCGTTTGAATGAGGTTCCGTGCTTGTGGAGATTCACATCACGAGCACGTAAAATAACCGACCACGTTTGGAAACAGAAGGGGTTCATTTCGTGTTGGGCAGATCAAACAATTCTGTCCAGACATGCAACTTGCATCATTAAATACAAATCTGGTGCATTACTCCTCGCCATTAGATGGTTAACCGGGTATGCAATACCAACAAACGACCGAAGGAACGACGAAGTATGAATAATATATGTTATTATTGAACGAAATTTAGTTTAACCTATGATCCACTGCTTACTGAGTCACGTGTTCTATCTGCATAACGTGACGTCACTACAGCAGTGGATTGTTCACTCCTTGATAAAGACTGGTGCTGTTCAGTCAAAACTTTGGGTGAGTTCAATTGTAGTGTTGGATATTACAGTCAGACTAGTTCAATAATAACTTCTACCAACACAGATGCACTTTCAAGTTAATAAGATATGGTTTGTTTCTGTTGTTGCAGCTCAATCAACACTATTGTGTATGTGGCTCTCAACGCCAACGCACGGAAGTACATCAAGAAACTGGCCAAGGAGTGCCGACTGAAGTGGACCCAGTGGCGCCACAGACGAGTGCAGGCCTCCTCCAGAGGAGTTTCCCGACAGACGGATGAGCAGAGGATGGGGGAGGGGGAGGGGGATGGGCGGACTCTGCATGTCTTCTCTGTCACTCACTCTTCGCGCTCGTTTCACGCCAGACAGGCTTTCACTGTGTAAATTATTCGAACTCTTACTTTTTATTGTCTTTAACAGACATGACAGACGTAAGGATAACGCAGTCAAGTTATCAACTTATATGTCCATCGCCTCTGCTTCGTTGTACAAGGTTGTTAATGATTTAACTCGTGATTATTTACTTGAATTTGTGCCCCCTGCTATTTCTTCTTCATGTACATACGAACTCCTAGATATTCGAGCTGCGTTTTACCGTTGCAGTACTTTTGTAAATGTGACATCAAAGATGGGAAAATATACGCTAAATAAAAGTAATAAATGACTGTTTCACCGGTGCAATGGGAAAGTGAATAGACCATTCCCCCTTGCTGTCGGTTATAAAGTGAGTTATACCAAAGGCTTTAAAAATGGTAATACTGAACAAATTTACTGCTTTCACTGATTAGCACACAGCATTTGGGAAAGATTCTTGTAGTTGAACACACAAGCCACTGCCAGTGAACTAGCCTCCTGCCACAGAAACGGAGATGGGCACCGCCCTATGTACCGTTTGGTGCGAGAAGGATTTTAACTAGCTGACTTAATTTTCACTAAAGCAACTTTGATTTAGGAAATGGCCGCCAGAGGCTTCAAACAGCCGTCTTCTTCTAGCGACACTGAACACTGAATTTATCTGTTCATTAGAAGGTTTATAACCAACATTTTCAGAGTTATATATGTAAATAAGTTGAAAAATTAGATAGTCAAATAGGAAACAAATATAAGACAAGATCCTGTTAACATGTTGCTGATGAGATTATACATTATCCCGTTTATTATTGCTTCTCTTCGTTCAAACCAGCGGGGCTCACGGATCAGGATATTTGTATATTTGAGATAATTTTTGTTGGTGTCTTTGTTCCCTTATAGTGCATCTGCCCTTGTCTGCCGGAAGAATCCCTATGTCTTGCTTAGAAGCCATGGCCTTGAGATAATTCTTCCCATTACTGAACTAGTAGGGGTTTTTAAAGATTTTTAGAGTGGAAGCTACTTAAGTGCGCAAGGCTTCGTCGGCCTAGCAGTATTATTTTGACAAATAGATAGAAGATGACAAGTCTGTAAATATGGGATTTAGAAAAAAAAGTACCAAGGTCTCTATATTTCAGTGGATGCTTCCTTCATATATATTTATACAGGATTCACAAGAAAACTATACTAGATTGTTAAATGGAGCTAGGCAAGATTGTACAAGACTTTTCAAATTTAAAAGTTAAAATACGTGTCATTTTGGAAGTGTAAGACCGGTGGCTAAGCCTCAACACTGTGTTTTTACACTGTATTGGGCATTTTGGAACAATGTTGTTGCATTACCCTATATGTAAGTAAACTAAATTACGTGTATTTTTGCATATTGAGTGGGGTAATTGTCCCATACATTGTGATTGATGAAAAGGATATACGTTTAACGTAATGTTTGTTTGAACCTCTATTTATTCATGAGAAGCTCAAATCGGCTTTTCATTGAGGTCATGAGGGAGGTAAGGATCAGATGAAATATAACAGAAATACAGATTGAGTCTTAACAAACCTATAAATAAACTAGAGTTCCACGAACACATACCTTTGCCAAATAAACCAGGTTTGTTATGTAGAATGATGTCTGTAGACAAATGCGTTACTCATTTCATTTTCTTTATAATTAAATGCTTGGAGTTGGTTTATAAAATTTCGGCATTTATTATGCAAATTAGATCCCAATTTACAATTAATTGATATCAAATTGTATCAAGCATTACTTAAGCTATCAGCATACCAAAAATCATGATGATCCTTTGATCCGTTCTTGACTTATTCTCTTTCAAAGTCTTTAAATACACCTCTTACTCTCTTCCCTCTTTCTCAGTTACATATGTGACAACTTTGATGAAAGTACTATAATGGAATGCAGTGGATTTATGAACTTTTCCTAATCAATTATGCAAATTAGCTGTTAACTTGCATAATAAGTATCACATTATATAAGTCTTCATTTAGGCTATCTACATGCCGAAAATCATGACGATCCGTCAACACGTTAATATTTTCTCATTAATTATGCAAATGAGATCATCATTTGCATGATAAATATGTATTGACATTTCTCTCTTTCTCAGCTACATATGTGACAAGTTTTAAAGCCCTATCATGGAATGTAGTGAATTTATAAAATATCCTCATTAATTATGCAAATTAGCTGTTGATTTGCATAATTGTTATCTCATTATGTAGGTCTTCACTTACGCTACCTACATACAAAAAAACATGATGATCCGTCAACATGTTCATATTTTCTCATTAATTATGCAAATGAGGTCATCATTTGTATAATTGATATCTGTCGACATTTCTCTCCTTCCCAGCTACATATGTGACAAGTTTGAAAGTCCTATCATGGAATGTAGTGGATTTATAATTTTTCCTCATTAATTATGCAAATTAGCTGCTGATTTGCATAATTAGTATACCATTATGTAAGTCATCACTCATTCTATCTACATACCAAAAATCATGACGATCCGTCAACACGTTGTAGAGTTATTCTCATCCAAAGTTTGAAAGGAAACCGGCGCCTGCAGTTCCAAAAAAGCCGCTAGGGGGCCCAAACTCACAGCACTTACTCTCTGCCTTGAGGGCTATCTACCACTCAAAAATCAGAATCACAGCATGTCCAGAACACGAGATATCAAAAATTGAGGTTCTGCTGCAGTACCTTAGCAAGCCGCTAGGGGGCCCATTATCGAACTTGACCTTCGTTTTCCCGACCCCTACCCACCTACCAAATATTATCGGGATTCATCCAAGACTTCTTGAGTTATGCTGTTAACAGACAGACACACACACAGACACACACACAGACTCACAAGCCCAAAACATAACCTTAGCCATTCTGGCAAAGGTAATAAATAAATGTGTATTTCATATAGTGTACCTGTGTAGCGGTCGACTTATTATTTCAAATGTGACTTATTTCAATCGTGTAGTCATAAACTTTCTCCAATGATAAGGAGTAAATTGAGATTTATATAGATACGGGCACTTAAATATAATAAAATAAAACCTTGTCTCTATTTTCCCCCAAATAGACTCTGCAGTATGTTGACTCTTTATTATTGACCTGTTTCACCGTGAACCTCTACAAGCAACCACCTCTTAATAAGGGCCACCTGGAAAATTTGACCACGTTTTGATATGGTAATTTGCCCACCTTAGATAATTTCCCCATTGACACAATCATTGAAAAGCCTACCCATAATGACAACCTATCGCCCGAGACCGAATTGTATTGGTCCCATGCGTGGTCTTACTGTAAACGTTGATAAAAGATTGGTTGGTCCCATCTGTGGTTTTACTGTAAACGTTGATAAAAGCCTGATTGGTTTCTAAACCACTGAACAACCCGCCGGGTAACCAAAGCTACAGCACGGCCATATTTCCTGTCCTTGAGAAAAAATCACCGTAATGATTTCTTCCTCTGGCTGTTTTAATTAAAGTTGAAAGAAGAAAGCCGGAACCTCCAAGGATGTACTCAAGAGAAAGATATTCATGATCAAAGCATCTTAAAAACATCAAAGTAGTCCTTCACAATATGCAGTATTTCCTTCAGGGTGGATTCCATCCCTTGGTAATGATTACCCTTCTGGGCGTTTCAACACTTAACGACTAAGAAAGAAATTCATGTCAATATTGCCTTCAAAGACACAGCATGTGACTTTGAAATGTCGTAAAGGGGCTTTGATATACGCACTCTTCAGGTAGCTACGTGAGAAGTAGGGGAGCCCCGCATGGCAGAATAAAAGGGCTTTATGTTGCTACTGGCGTCAAAAGAGGCAATACAATAACCGTGTCTGTTGAAAGACATTTTAAATCAGCAGAATTCGCCGAGATGCACACGTGCCTAACGCATCGTGTGCTTTTTATTTCCCGTCCTTAACTGAACTATTTCGTATCATTGCTGTGTAGCCTTCGCATCAGGCAAAAATGATTGTAGTTACTTAAATTTAAGCGGGTATCTAACTGGTCTGTGGCAACTTGGTGGCGTCACTGCGTTCGAAATTTGATTTTTTGTTACCATTAAATAGGAATATTAGCACGGCGCACAAAGTATGAAGAAAAAGACACAACACACAAAGCGCAAAAAGATGATTCGTTATTGATGCAATTCGTTGAGCGCTACCCCAGCTTCACTAAGATACCTGCTTTACCAAATACATACATGTATTGCTCGTCTTACATGTGCTGTACGTAACATTTGATCCATTTTCACCATCACGTTGTACAGAAACAACAGGATCATGAATGGCCGAGGATATTTGTTCTTCAGCAATCATCAAGTAATAGAAAAGTGTCAGAGAGCTCGGTCTCTTCACTTCAGAGTCCTACCTCTAGGTTCCCTTTAGGTCAAAAGGTCACCAGAATTCGTTCTGCTGTAATGTTGTCCTTTGCACCGTACCAAAATGGCCGACAGTTTAGAGATAGACAATATAGAAGTCAGACTTTGCTGCCAATGTGAGTTTACCACGGACTAAACTTTAGGTAGGTGACTTTTGACAGCCCTTTTCTTACAGTTACACGTTTTCTATGTATTCTAATGCGAGACTGCATTGGGAGGCTGTGCCCTTTACGCAGCAGAGAAGTCAAAGAGTCTCATCGACTGCCATATGACAATTAGACAAACAGGGAATTTACTCGTCACTCATCACGAGCTCCCGCACTGTTAATGACAACATGGCAAGTCTTCTTGCTTGTGGGTCACAGTCAGTCATCTGAGATGATAACTTTGGAATGTGTATTACAATGAATGCTGGGATAGTTGTAATACCGTATACCCTCCTTGATACTCTCCCAGAAGACGATGTATAAATATATATGAACTTTATTGCACTACATGTGTACATGGTACAACGTATGGCAACGACTATTACACAAAGTACAAAATAGGTGTAAAGAATGAGACTTAACATCTTAATTAACATAACAAGAAGGGCTAACACAAGTCTTTGATATAGTGTAACAATCATGAGTTGGGCTAATCATGAGTTTCTTTCTAATAGCGAAGCAGTCTTTGATATATTTGACTCTCTTTGCATTATGGGAGTTGTGGCATCTAAAGATATATACAAATCTGTCTGTAGCATCGAGTCTCTTGAAATAAAACAACATAGATTACATGCGTCATAAGGCGGCATCCCACGCAAGTGACAAAACCCAACTTGCTGTAGAAAGAAAACACCAACTTCCCGCAACACCATGACTGTATCGATCGCAAGGAAAAAGTACAGTGAGTAAAGTTTACCATCATCACTCTTTCCCCTCACAACTTAATTCTCCAATACACTTTGTTCGTTGTTTATCATCCTTAAACAAAGCCTCTGCACCAACGTAACATTTGTCACATTTTAGCATAAGCCTGTTAGAAGGGACTGATGAGTCCCATTTGGGTTCTCAATCTAACATCCTTCGACTGCACCATTCATTTTAATCGCATTATTATAATTATATATACTGCATAGCATTTGTGTTAGATTTGTAGAGAATGGCGTCAATGGACTAATGGTGGGTCCAACGGACACTTGATTGATAGGGTAGGGGTTTGACTCATGTAGGATGGACCCCTCCCGTTGTTTCAATACCACGCCTAAACGCCTTATCGTACTTACGAACACGACAAGGCGTGCGAAATCCAGTGGTTAGCGGCCCTGCCTCTGGAACCAGAAGCCGTGAGTTTGATTCCGACTGTGTCGCTCACCCGACAAGCACGCTACCGGAAAGGGTTGCAGTACAGGACGTTAAGGCGTGGTCCACAGTTAATTGTACTTGTCGGAAAGACCTGGGGGAAATTTTCCCGGTAGAATGAACCTGTAAAATCTGTCCTCTCTGTCATGACCAATAGAAGACTGGCTCTTCATTGAAATCGAGATCACATTCCTTAAAGTTTCCTTTCCTTTTAACACATTTTGTCCTCGCCGCTTCAAACGCCGGAACACTTGCCTTTATCTTATACATCTTCCATTGAAAATGTCACTGCACCATTCAAACATTTATCACCACAGGCTGTCAAAATGACTGTTTGAAGTGGCTGATGGGTCCCGATAGTGTAGCCCATCTTCCAAAGATTGTATCATTCATCAAAGGACTGATATGTGTAATTATCAGACAAGCATCTTTCATTCGATCAAGTGTATCCACTTCATCATCTTCCCATCTGTTGAAAAGGAGGCAGCTGTTAACGTGCGTAGGTGTTGGAGGGCCCAACTGAGGCTTGTTGAAAATTAACGTAAACTACTGAGATTTCATGATGTATGGATAAACAATACACCCACTCATGGCAACTATATGATCAGTCATCTGGGATGTGAATTTTGGAATATATATTACACCACATTCCAAATGTCAAATTTAAAACTACAATGTCTCTAATGATTATCGGTTCGAAATAAAACTACATGGAATTAGTTTTTGTCGTTCTTCACTTTGCTATCCCTAAAACATCTAAAACCATTAATGACATTGGGACGGAAATGTTCAAATGACATGATATTAACATCAAGCTCTGCTAACTATCTTCATAAAATGCAGGATAAATGTTCACAAATTTACTACAAGCTTTATCATTACTTATAAATACAGATGATATTCTCTAGAACTGTTTATCAATATTCAGCGATATCAATCCATATTTCATCTTTCTCATTCGGCTAAACCACCATGACAGTTTTTAGACCATCTGAGAGTACCACGGTAGTGTTTGGTTCCCACACACCATTGAACAGCTGAGTATAGTGAAGATGGTCGAATGAAGGACATCTATATATGTACGTGATGCCTAAAAACTCTCCCCTCCATGTATAATCATGTTGAAAACACTAGGAAAGTGGTGCTTGGAATATGAGGAATCATTGTGCGCCAGGAAAGGTAAAAAGTCATACAACCTGTCATACAACGTTTAGAGCCCCACACTCTAAAAATGTGTACCGTCTCTATGAATAGTATAATATTTACATTTAGGTCCAATTAGAATTTAAACTGTATAAAGATTAAGTCTTTTTAAAATGAATTACGCCTCTATACATATCTACAGCCAGCGAACTTTGTCATTCGTCCTACCGCGTGATGAGACCATAAATGTGAATGCAATAGTTAACGTCAATCTAAAGCTATAAAATTTTAAGACTATACCAAATGGGTGTAATAATGTAAACATTATGACTATCTCACACTGACGTACATAAGAGGGAGAGAGAGTTAATGGAACATGCGTAAGTACTTACATTTTTCACTTGATTTGAAAATGTAGCATATAAGAATTCATTGCGTACGCATATGTCGATGTATACCTTCGTAACGCGGATAGCTTACATCATTAGAATAAACAAGGTTTAGCTAACCACCGGGTTCTTTCATGTGGCACGCCAAACATGCATACTCTTCAAGCTGAGGTTGATTGGACATACAGTATCATGACCTTCTTCATACATGGAGAATGGCAGTATCATCAACCGCTGCACACGATGAAGTACGTTGATGCTTCTTTCAATATACCTCTTCATTGGAATTAATTGGAGGTTACGGTAGTTACAAATGTCATGCCCCCTGAACAAGTTGTAAAGGGGGTATCTCGATGAAGTACAGTACGTTGTCAGCGTCGCTGCGTTCTAAATTGAATTCGTGTCACCCTTAAGTTTATAATGGGGTATCATGCAAAGTCTGACTTGAAGGACAACAAAACACAAATCGTGCACATTGTTATCGATAAAATACATTAACACTCCACTAAAGGCCGCCAAATTACCGCCTTTAACACTTTTGTGAAAGGACATCCCCACCAGAGACATCAACAATGCTGTGCACGTTCCATGCAAACTCTCAAAGGTCACCAGAGCTGATCCTCTCGTGTGAAAGGTCAACAAGGAGATGATTGGTTCCTTCCACTCGTGCAATTCTACACTCCCCGTGTCTATGATATTTGAAATGAAATAAAATTTTGCATCTAAAATGTAGATAATTATGACTTTAAATACTTAAATCGTAGGGGAAGTTTGGAATGACGCAATTCATAAGTGTCGTTTAAAGATGAAGGAAGTCTGCCGTCTAGACATTTGATTGCTCAATGTCTCTGCGTCTGGAAGTAACGGCGTTCTTTGTCACTCTCCATCATCTTAAAGGTGGTATCTTACTGCACTTTTGGCACCGGTGCGGCACTGTGGCACTACGGCACTGTTGTCTTATCTTCGCTGATTTTTTGAAATGTAAGAAAAATAGTTCTTTATCTCTGAAATTTTTACTTTATTTATTCATTCGGCTGACAATACAGGCAGCCAAAGAGTAATCGTTTGAACCCCTAGCCTGGTATCCAGCCGTAATATAGCTCCCGAGTCTCTTCTCTCCTCTTTGTTATGGCTGGATACCAGGCTATTGAACCCCGTAGTGCCACACCGGTGCCTCAAGTGCAGTAAGATACCATCTTTAGTCTTAAAACTTTTTAGGTAAAAAGGTAATATGTAAAACACTGCCAATGGCCTGTTTAGTGGTGTCTACCATTCACATATTGCGTTTTTCCACAAAACGTTTTAGACACGACAAATTCACATGTATTTACGTCGTCTTTACGTCTGGGTAGTAGACATGAATGCACCTGACTACTGACGTGAAACTACCCGTGAATTTTCAATTATTCATGTTTCCCATCAGTGCCACATTAACCCTTTGGGATTGAAATGGGTAAACCAGCGGTGCGAGATAAACACGGTTAGATCTTGTCAATCTCAGTGGTGCGTCATACCGTAACAACCAATCACGTGGTAGCTGTAGCACTGATGTTACTCAGTCTAGTACAGACTACTAAGACATTAAATTGGATACAAAAAAGACAGGGTTAGATGGATTCAAGTAAGGCAGCAGGTAAATTTTATGGGTGACACCAGCGAGCTTATTCACCTGATAAAAAAGAAGATGCTTATCCCCTGTGTTGATGATCAACATGACGAGAAAGTACAAAAATGGGCAACTTATGTTGTAGTGCAGCCTTGAGTGTACTTGTAGGACAATAGCTAAGTAGCCATGACTGCAGTTGTAGAATCTCTATCTGTGTCTGTATCAATATAGCCGGTATAACCGCCCTTCGGCGTAACTCACCGGCTTCGGTAGAAGTGAGAAACTAGCCGAATAATTGTAATGGTGGCAACAATATGGAAGACGTGTGAGTGAAATTGCCAACTTGTTCAATGGTCTACCACACACGTGTCACTTTAACTACAATTCTTAAATAATGGGATGGATCTCTGTGATACCAATTTTGTCGCTTCAATTCTTTCTACGAAGTTAAAAAAATAAGCCATCTTATTTTATTCACCCTCTCATTATTTGTGCAATGTCATTCATATAATGTGCTTGCTGTGGTCTTGGGCAGCCGTAGAATTTAGAACCAAAATAATCAGCAATCAGAATCTGGCACATTTGATGGATCGTAGTAGCACTTGTCAGCAATGACATTGCTCTCATGGTACATGTATGTGGGCGGAGGTTTATCTACAGGTTTATCTGCTGCATTTGATCCACCACTCACTGAGTCACGTGTTCGCAATCTTTGGATACAGTGACGTCAGCAGCGGGTTCATTCTTCGACAAAAGTTAGCGTCGTACAGTAAAAAAATGGGTAAGTCTCATTACTGGGAAAGTTTTGAGAACCGCACGCACTTTGAAGATCATTTGTCAAAATGTTCTCAAAATGCACTTAAAACATCATGATGTGAGCTCTAATGAGTTACTTTCCTAACTTTCTTCTACATTCAAACTTCTTTACAAGCTAAGACGATAAATCTGAATCTATTGATATGTAGGAATGGCGAACTTGTAGAAGTCATGCTGACATACTGGTGGCAATTAGGACTTAATCATCTCGTTGATAGATGGCATGTGCAGGCAGAGACACATTCAAAATATATATAATTGCTGTAAAATAGCATGACGTCGTAATAATCATCGCATAAACGTATTCTTTGCCAGCTTCATTTTTGGGGAATCGTCAATCGTACAAACAGTTGCAAAAAAATCGCATATGTTTACCAGCTAATAAACATATGTCATACGTTGTATAAAAAGACAATTCCAAAAGATGCGAAGAAGCAATAATGGATGGTCTATTTTTTCCATAACTATACAATAGTCTGTGCATTAAGTCATGTGCTCAGTCCTACGGGCCGCTTAGATTCTATAATGACGGAAACTTGTTTTGCAAAACTTTTTTTTACACGAGCGCATCAGGTTTGAGATTCCTAGAGAATGTTATCTTTATATTCGAATAAACATTGCCTTAATCAAGAAAATAAGACAAATTGCTGATAACACAAAGATACATTCAAGAAGACAGTTCAGTTATAATGAATGAATGAATTACAACGCGTGTCTAAATGCCATTATAGATGCAAGCAATCAATAACTCTTGGACGAATAACAAACTGATATCGATTACAGAAAAGTGATTACACAAACCCAACGTAATGTTCCCTCTTACCCCGAGGCTTGTCAAGTTTGTCCCTCCGAGATGCTATAAAGATACTCCGTCCTTTTAAAAGACTGAAAATGGAAACTTATAAATCGCCTTGACACAAAGGTAAAGATTTTGCCCAATACGATAAAGATAGTATCTAAAGGAGACGTATTTGTTATTGGTAAGTAGCAAAATATGACCACAAATAACGTTAAGTTCAACCAATGTCAGAACGATTTTTAACAACCATGTTTCTTGATACAAAGATTTTGCACACAAACTTCTTAACAAGCCAATAAGACAAGTCCAAAGATGCGGGTTCGACCGACTGTAGATATCGTGGTCTAATAAGGCGATATGCAGTTTGATTCCTCCCTTTGATGGATAGGAAGTTCAAAGAGTCACCGTCAAATGGAACATAATAGTTCCAAAATAGCTTGTCATTCGTGTTGATAATTGCACAGACGTATGTCGGCGCCAACTTGTCGTTATACAGTGACATACGTAATTCTGATATCAGTGCTCTGAATGTGGGTTCACGATCCAAACATTTATCAAAATATGATTTATTTGTATACATAATGGCATGCACAGATAACTTTGTACAACAAGAAATGTATGAATCCGTTCACTTGTAAACTATAGATTTTGTGGTAGCATGGTAAATGATCGATTAAGCGGTAGCATCGCCTTAGGTATATCTTCGATTATTCACTGACAACAAAACAAGAAATGGCGTTTTACTTTAAGTCTTTCATGGAATAGTTAAACATACTTCTTCATCTATCCTATGTGGGCAAAACATAATAGAAAAGGTCATCAAGTATAGAGAGACACCATTTTCGCAAAAATGCAGAATGTTTACCCGTATATAGTCAAACCAACCGCACAAAACATTATGCCCTGTAGTATTGTGCGCAAGTAAAAACTACATATGTTTGGCTTTTGGACCTTGTCATTAACATTATTATTCTGTACCATTAGGCTCGCCTTGTAGTATTGTGAGAGAAAGCAACAACAACAACAGGTTTTACTATCGCAAACCAGTGAAAATGTTCATATCACGATAAACAGCTCTGATTGTCTGCTGACAAAAAAAATAAAGAAAAAAAGAACGTACTGGTTAGCAAAAACAATATATGTTCCCCTACTTGGTAAAAAAATACATACAAGAAATATTTTTCCATGAGTTGTCTTAAACCTTGAGTATTAACCTTGAGCGCCTGCATATCCGCATCCATGTGGGTAATGAGGCTATACCGTGGTGTTGATGCGTGGCGGATGTAGTTCCATATGGATATAACACCCACTAAGGGAAGGAAAGATTACTGCGCCCTGGGGAGCAATAATACATAAAGAGTGTTTGGGTGTTCCAAATGCTCGTTAATGGTCACTTTGCAGTCCCTGGGGAGTTCATAACGGTGGGGGTTAGCTTTAGATCGACGTGTTCATTACCAGCCGTAGCACAAAACGTGGCAATCAAGAGCTTTTAAATCCGAATTCTTGTGAAAAATGTTCCAATTTATTCTGTAAATATTGATTTCATCCTACAACGCCGCTAATTAAAGACCATGTGGACCAACGTCATACTTTGCGTCTGTGCCCCATGCTATGTTGACCTAGAAAATAGCAAAGAACAGAATATTTTGAATAACAGAAATGCTAGTCCTTACTGCCTCCGTGGCCTTGACTACTTTGATGCCACTTCCTCTCTTAGATCGGTTTGTAGTTCAAACTTGGCATGGGTGCCTCCTAGTGACATGCATATCAACTGCAACTAGCATATGTTCATCTAAATCCAATATTCTTGCTATGTAGTTTTCACTAACCGATGTTTACCAATGCCATAGTCAACTAGAGTTCCACGAACACATACCTTTGCCAAATAAACCAGGTTTGTTATGTAGAATGATGTCTGTAGACAAATGCGTTACTCATTTCATTTTCATCATAATTATATGCTTGGAGTTGGTTTATAAAATTTCGGCATTGATTATGCAAATTAGATCCCAAGTTACAATTAATTGATATCAAATTGTATCAAGCATAACTTAAGCTATCAGCATACCAAAAATCATGATGATCCTTTGATCCATTCTTGACCTATTCTCTTTCAAAGTCTTTAAATACACCCCTTACTCTCTTCCCTCTTTCTCAGTTACATATGTGACAACTTTGATGAAAGTACTATAATGGAATGCAGTGGATTTATAAACTTTTCCTCATCAATTATGCAAATTAGTTGTTAATTTGCATAATAAGTATCACATTATATAAGTCTTCACTTAGGCTATCTACATGCCAAAAATCATGACGATCCGTCAACACGTTTTCACATTTTCTCATTAATTATGCAAATGAGATCATCATTTGCATGATAAATATGTATTGACATTTCTCTCTTTCTCAGCTACATATGTGACAAGTTTTAAAGTCCAATCATGGAACGTAGTGAATTTATAAAATATCCTCATTAATTATGCAAATTAGCTGTTGATTTGCATAATTGGTATCTCATTATGTTTGTCTTCACTTACGCTACCTACATACCAAAAAACATGATGATCCGTCAACATCTTCATATGTTCTCATTAATTATGCAAATGAGGCCATCATTTGCATAATTGATATCTATCGACATTTCTCTCCTTCCCAGCTACATATGTGACAAGTTTGAAAGTCCTATCATGGAATGCAGTGGATTTATAAATTTTCCTCATTAATTATGCAAATTAGCTGTTGATTTGCATAATTAGTATACCATTATGTAAGTCATCACTCATTCTATCTACATACCAAAAATCATGACGATCCGTCAACACGCTGTAGAGTTATTCTCGTCCAAAGTTTGAAAGGAAACCGGCGCCTGCAGTTCCAAAAAAGCCGCTAGGGGGCCCAAACTCACAGCACTTACTCTCTGCCTCGAGGGCTATCTACCACTCAAAAATCATGATCACAGCATGTCCAGAACAGGAGATATCAAAAATTGAGGTTCTGCTGCAGTACCTTAGCAAGCCGCTAGGGGGCCCATTATCGAACTTGACCTTTGTTTTCCCGACCCCTACCCACCTACCAAATATTATCGGGATTCATCCAAGACTTCTTGAGTTATGCTGTTAACAGACACACACACAGACACACACACAGACTCACAAGCCCAAAACATAACCTTAGCCATTCTGGCAAAGGTAATGAATAGAATAAGTGAGATGAAATAATGATGGTGTCGTCGATGAAGATCGGACATCCAGGTAATTAGATACACCATGTGCCAAGTGACATGTGTCAATGACGAAAGACAGTGGATGCTATCTGAAAAATCTGACCGTTCTCAAAATTATGTCCAGTTGCTCGAGTAACTTCTTTTGGAGCATAATTATAGCGTCAACAATGATATTAGTCGACAAAACGCAAAAACTGTTATTTACAAAAAGTATCCTTAATAGTTGCAAAAGAAACACTGTCATTCTTACTATTACCTTACAGTGTTTATTTTCCAAACCTGGTTGTAAAATCCGTGCTGTACATGTAGACGTCACCACCTATTATTTGATTTGCCCCAGGAAGAAGAAACGCCATCCTGCATTTCACTTAAATTCCGCTAGTATAAGGAAAGCGTTGTTAGTCTACCGAAGAGATGATTCCTGGCAAAGGCAAAGAAGAGATTACTAAGACAACATCAAAACATTGACACTTTCTCACGTTTCCATGCTCTATGATTTCCATTTTGCTTTTGGACAGATGAGGACAATGTGGCATTGCACTCACGTTTAGTAACTTATATGTACAGTGTCACATACAGACAAAAGGTAAAGTCCTTTACCTCCCCAACACAAGTCAGGTACCCATTTTTACACCTGGGTGAAGTGAAGATGGTCGTGTAAAGTGCCTTTCCCAAGGGCACATACAACGTAGGATATTCAACTCAGAACCTCTAGATTCCGAGCCGAACGCTCTACCAGTTACACCACACACGACGTCACAAATGACTCAATGATTTGTTCCGTATACAAAGGCGCAGTTCCAGTAATTAATCGATGATGTAAACGTACGGTATGCCCTTGAACTCAAAGCACTGTGGCTAACAACATTAGGAAGTCTCAGTGCGACACTAACAGGTTGATGTTTCCCAGTAGAGCCAACCCCAACATGCGTTACAAACAGATTAACTCTGTTAAAAAGTATGAAAGTTCAGTGGAAGTGTAAAGAGTTCTCAGCAACATACTAATCCCCCGATCGCTTGCTACTTGAAGTAAAACGTGTTGCAAGATTCCCCAATAGGCTACAAGTTCCGGCACGATGGGTGGATTTCTGGCAATAGTGCCGCTTCTTAATGGGGAACATTTTCAAGCAATTTCCTTCAATTTGACGCTATTGGCCCAGAACTTGTTGTTTTGCAAAGAAATGACCATGCCAAACAACAAAGATTTCGGTAGATTGCTACAACTGATCTGCCAAAGCCGGAGTATTTCTCCTGATTTCTTGCAAATCAGTGTAGATAGATTTATCATAATTGTTTCATTTACAACAAGATATGTAGGGTATTTTTGAAATGGTGTGGTTCAGATACACATTGTGAATATACTTAATGGTGTCAGATTGTCAACGTGCCAACTTGACGTCATCGATCCAATGTCGAAAGCAAATAAAGGTACGTCCCAGTAAGTACGTGCAATGATTTATGTTATCATGCAATCTAACCTGTACCGTGTCTTCTTCTCTTGGCGTCAGAGGTGTAGCGGCTCTGCTGTCCACATCCCCCCCCCCAACATATTTAACAAAGCCTCCGATACTTGTGACAGCGTCCGTCTTCAGTTGACTTCTACCCTCCCGGCAAGGGAATACTTAAACAATCTAAGCATCTCCCCTGGATTGACAATAACATGCGTTAGGGGCCGGAGCGATCGGTCACTTGTGTGGATATCGAATTTACCGGTCTCTTGGTGATCTACGGTTGAAGCGGAGACTGGTCAGAACCTTCTCCACACAATTACCAGTCCCATCATCGCCACAGGTCGACGGAAAATCGATTCCTCCGCAAATGGCAGCTGGAACACGACTCTTCTGAGGAAAGGGTTTGTTGGCAAGGGAAGGTGAATGACATTTTGAAGCCTTCACACGTAGCCTCTCGCTTTCCAAAGTTCTTTTCCTGTGTCACTCAGGGGCTAGGGTTTCACCTGTGCCTGTCTTTGAGTGTGTATACGTGTGTCGAACAATTACTTGCTGACTTGAATATTTGTATTGATTGGGTTGCAGACGTTGTTACGAAGGTTGTTGACAGTCCCATATGAATAAATGCATCAAACCATGTATGGTAGGTATCTATATTACCAAAACGCAATATGTCTTTATCTTATCTTAATACCTTGTTATTCCCCTTGTGTAGGCCTGTCTTTTTGCAGACTAATGGCTTAAGGCATGTGCGCTTCGCCTGCCTTTCCATTGGACTCTGTTTTCGTAGTAAACCAAGGAAGTTTAGAACAAGAACATCCTTTTAAATTACATACGTCTGCATGGGTTTTTCTATCCAGTTAGAAGACTTCTCCGGTTAACACACAGGATTATAGTAAGACCGGGAAAACACCAAATGCATATAGAAAAAGCATGTTTCACATCTATTACAATAAAAATCATTGTTAAGAGGGAGCTGATTAAGTCTTCTCGTCCCCATGGTACACTGAGGAAGCAGCTGTGACATAAGATGTGTTGTTTGAATACATGCTTCACGTCATGGTTAATTATAACCCGTCGCTAGTACAGACGTTATGAAGGGACCATTTAAATGTTGTTGTCACCAAGCTAATCTGATGACGTGGTTGAGTCCTACATAAAGAAAGCTTGTTGTTACAGTTGATTACCAGCCGCCAGGTTACGTTAGGTTACGGACGTGAGTTTCATCCCAATTATGTTGAATATCATCAAACGCATATGAATTAAAAGTTACTATGTGTCGGCAAAACTTTTTATGAAGAAAGATATTTCAACTGCAATTCCCAACACATGGAATAGGACTTGTTCACATTTTTAACTATACAATGACTCCATCGCATGTATAACGTATAGTGGATCAAACTGCAGTCAGTTTGTGACATCCCCCGTCTAGTCGGGGCAGACATTTGTCATCCTAGTATGGTCAACCTCTTAATAGATATAATCGCAAGTGCAGTGGAGTTACTGGTACCTTGTGCTTTGACTCTGGATTGTTCGGTTTTGTTGGTTACTTGAATCGTCTTTATGAATTGCACTGTGCTATATCGTTTGTAACCATCGAAGTGACACTTTTAACTTTGAATACCCTGAAAAACAAAATCTTTTGTTACATGATCGACTATATAGGAGGCATTCAATAATAGCACAAATTACAATCAGCTGTATTTGTAAGATCTAACCTCTATAAACACATCTCGGTCGTGTACAGAAAATATACATGATCTATAGTCCTTATTTCGTGGGGTTATAGGGCTTGACTACTGGGTGTCTGGCCTAGAGCCCAGAGGTAAACATAAACAACCGTCAAGACTTTTAAGACAACTAGAAATACTATACTACTGCAGCATGTGCATAAACATACGTTTGGTTAAAGTATTGAGCGATTGTTCGTACAGTACAGTACAAGAGACACGCACAAGTTTTAGAATATGCACTTCCATCTGTATAATATGTATGTCCTGATATATTACTAATGTATGATACATATTCACAGAGGACCGTCACAATGACGGTAATGATATATTACTTGGTGCACATTGATATCATCGACAAAGCACAACGACGTTATGCAATGACAGTTGACATGAAAGTCCGTGCAATACTCCGGTTTTCAATAGTGCTTTATCTCCATATATGGTGGTGCACAATGCATTAGAATAACATAGAAACAAATACACATGTGCTCATTATAGCTCACAACATAAATTAGGTAGAAACTAGAAAACTTCAATCAACTCCAGTGTAATTAGATAAATAGATAGGTAGGTAGTTATATAGATAATGTATATATACATATTGAAAGATAAATATATGTATGTATATACTTGCTCGTGCGTGTATGTGTCTCTATGTACATGTTTATGTGCGACGTATATATATTTATAATTGACAACATACAGTTTATACTTACTATGTGACATATTTAAGGTGAGTGTAAACCACGAAACTACACGATCATGTCTATACGTTTTACATAAATAGTACATTTCAAACAGACCATATATATTGCACATATTGTTAACTATTCCTTGTTTTCAATGGTATCACCTTCTTATCAGCAATGTTATTATCTTAAATGGAATGTTTTTGATCTTCTCTTGTCTAGATAGTCGAGCATCCTGATCTTCTTTTGATTTTAGTGATACATTCTATATTGTACAGTAAGTTTGAAACTAGAACCAAACGTCAGGATTTACATGGCGACAATGGTTCCCCATGCTGTCGGTAAGTATCCCGCGCCAGTCGTATACGTCGTGCGATCGTCGCACGATCATTGCATGACCCCAAACTGAGGAGAATCCTATAGGGACATTCATTACATTCAAGTCCTACAGCATCACAATCGTACGACAAACTACGATGAATGTGACAATAAACTGTGGTAGAATGTAACAATCTTTCATTCACCAGTGTAAGGATACTCTGTGTTAGATCTATGGGTCACCTTGTCTTCAATACAGAAGACTTCCTTCACATCGCGGGTTCTGTAGTTTGAGTAGTTAGACGGAGGGAAGGTGTTGTCGGACCGGGTCGAGGAGCGTCTGTCTACGGGCCGTCTGCCTCCCACGACCGTGACACTGACTGGTTGGACCCGGCGGCTCTTCCACTGCATGTAGGACGTGTAGCAGTCGTGCGGCAGCTTCTTCATGAACTTCCTCACGTTGCCGTTCATGGCGATGTACACCACGGTGTCAATGGAGCTGGCAAAGAGAACATGTTTTGATAGATAGAGACGAAAATATCATACTTAATTAAGATTTAAAAACTAAAACAGCCACTGTGACCAACGACTTATAGGAGCTATGCTACTTGCTATAGGAGGTCAAGGAGTAGAGGTGAGGTAAGGTAAGGAGATTTAAAAACTGTACAATATGTCCAACGTCAAATCTTTATTGCATGCATGACATTGTGTCAATTTGGACTAACAACAGTTAACTGGTATCGATCTCTTATACCAAAGCATATATAAAACACTTGATTGCAACAAACTCAAGCCGTTTTTTCACATCTGTACTCAATGCATTCATTATCAACAAGAATATACAAGTGTATCCAAAGTCAATACCCCATCGTACATACCTATTCCCCATGGCCACCGCCTCCACTACGTAGTGCAGGGTGATGTTGAGTCGTGATTTGGCCAGCAGACGGGGGAAGAAGTCTCTCACCACAGCATAGCCGTAATATGGTCCCCAGCACAGCACAAACATCACCTGTGATAAGTGATGCCATGTTCAGATAATGCTTACGAAGACGCCATTGCCAAATATAACTAAAAGAAAAATTTATGAATTCCCGCTGTCTATTTTTTTTCGAAATTTTCTTCAAATTTCGAATCGGATATACTAGTATTCAGAATCATAAAGACCACTTATAAGCCATCTTTTTTTTTGTATATTCACAAATTGCTGTAAATCAATGTAATATTGCTAAATGCGTTCCGTAAGTTTTAGCGTTTGGGGGACGTGAGTGGCTCACAGCTAAGCTTGCCCGAGAGTGATCAAATAATTGCGATGATGAAATTATAGCTATAGCGGTCGAATAATGTCGCAAAAATTAGCTTGCCATAAACAACTCAAGAACCACAGCATTCAATAATATCATTATTTGCTTTGATGTGCTATGGTGATTGGTTGATTCTGATATAACTGTAAGTCCTTACCAGAATGACGATGAGCAGTCGGACGTTCCTCTTCTTGGATTTCAACATGGCCGCCTGTTGAGACTCAGTCTGCTGGCCAGGAACAGTGCGGTACCTTGGATAATAGTGGAGACATCTTTTTTTTTAAACAATGTACAAGCTATTTCACAGTTTCGAGTGCACACATACAGTCGTAATGTATTGTGGTCTAGGTCAAAGTTTACGATATCTCGCCAGGGATACCTATTGAAAATTATCAATACATTCCAAGGCAAAATCATAATGTTTAAATGTAATGAAGACCTACAGAAAGTTTATTTCTATTTACAATAAAAGGACGATTGAGGCCATGCGAGTGCTAGAAGAAGGTAAAGGTATTCCCATGACAATTTTAGGGCCTCAGGGGCATTTGGTTGTTAACTGTTACACACTATCTTCATATGGCACAGTATAGGCACCGGCCCACACTCTCCGACCACCTCCATGTACCTCCCTAACCAAAGTCAGGTACAAATCTTAACACTTGGGTGGAGGAAGGTCGTACGTGTAAAATGTCATTCCCAAAGGTACAAGATTTGAACCCAGGACCACTGGCTTCTGGACTAAACATTATGTAGTTTAGGCCACACGACCTCGCCCTACAAGAAAAATGACTCAAAAGCTGTATTCTAATCTGTCTAATTGATAACATCAGGGCGTGTTTAAGAAAATGTTTACTCTTTCATCGATCACTACTTGGACTCACCAGATACGCCGTGCTATCCGGATGTAGCAGAACGACATAATCAGGACCGGGGCGATGAACTCAAGAAGGAGAACAGCCAAGTAGTAAGCTTTGTATCTGCATGTAAAAAATATAACATGCACTCATAACTTGAAAGTAGATCTGTGTTGGTAGAAGACATTCTGGAAAAGTGATTATTAGAAAATTGGACATACCCAAATTTTCGACTGAACTTTGTCAAGGAATGAACGATCCATTGTTTCTGGACACAGAGTCAGACTTCTTTGCCATAAGGATGCAAGAAGCCATCTAATAAAGAGCCTTACCACCATCCCTTAACAGAGACGGTGGGCGCTACAGACTCCCTGCATCCACTGCACACCTAGTCACGTGTGCTATCTACATAACTTGACGTCACAGAAGCGGTGGATAGTTCATTCGGTGACAAAGACTGGAGCTGTTCAGTCGAAAATTTGGGGAAAAACAATTTTCGTGTTGGAAATTAAAGTTTTTTTACTTTTCCAGAACATACTCTAATGTGACATTAAAGAACAAAGCAATGACCCCTCCAACGTTAGTTTGTCTACCAAAGTAAGGTGTTGGAAATTACAGTTTAACTTTTCTAGAACATACAATAATGTATCTTTAAAGAACAAAGTAATAACCCCTCCCACGTTAGTTTGTATATTAACATAGTAAAGATCGGGTCACTTCCTGCGGAAACGTTTTGCTCAGTGGAGCCATAAAAGTATACTTAGTCTTCTAAGCACGAGCCTCCTCGGTGCACATCTGCGAAATCGGTTTATACTATTACTCCATGATTACATTTACCACTATCGGTAACGGGAAACTAATGCCCTGATTCTAATTAAAATCGTGGTTCCGGCGCAAATGGAATATTTTACTGGGATGGTATATACATTTCAGGCGTGTATGAAATTCTCAAGGGATTATCATAGACCGTGAAAAGGCTCTAATTTCTGTACGATTGGCGTCTCTTAATGAACGTTTACGATATTGAATTGTCTCTTATTATTGCTTTATCGTGTCTTTATTTCCAAGTCTACTTAGAAAGTAGATATGAAAGTGGTATATCAAAACTGGTATATCGATTCACCTGGGTGAAAACCGAGGTATTTAAATCAGTTAGTGTACACATTTGTCCTGATTTGTCCGCTGTGCCTCAATTGGCCTTTGAGCGCTAGGCACGTCAGAGACACGGATATAAAGTTGGGTCAAAGGTGACACAAGGTCCCAGAAAGATCTCAGGAAATAAATTGTGCCGAGTCCTGAGTTTTCCCACATGCTCCACTGTTGTATCCATGGTTTTAAGACAGCTTGGAAGTTACTAAGAATAAGCTAAGCCGGTAAAACACGTAGAAGCAAAACAGAAAATTACCAATAATAACAAAACAAAAAAAGCTTTTGCGGGGTATTAGTATGCTTAAAAACTCGTACTTAGTTTGGTAACGTTTTTAAGTATCGTTTTCATTACTAGTTAAGTAACATTTTAAGCATAGTTTTCATCACTTTTATAGCCTGGGCATGGGTACCAGTCCACCACGCTGTGGTCGATAATTAGGTCCGAGAGTCAAATTGAACGGCCACCACATATAGCACACGGTCCCGAATTAGCTTACGCGTAAGCGATATTAGAGATCGGGTGTCAATAGAGTTTGGGGCCAACTCTATGCCGGGCTTGATAAGGGGTTATAATCTCGCGCTAGGCTCTGATATTCATGGTACAACTTTTACTGACCTGACTTGATGTCCGATAGGCCAGACGAGTCCACAGAACGTGCCGTGGAAGTCCACATAGTACAGCGCACGTGAGTACACGGCTGTGGGGATGGCCACCAGCATGGAGCACACCCACACCGCCAGCACCACACACGTGGCCACGGCGCGACTCATCCGAGGGATGTGCGGCATCATGATCACCACGTATCTGGGGAGACATGGGGATGTGGTTACTTCAAGTTTTAAATCTAGTTTAACAGCTAAGGTGGTATCTCATCGATCATTGCACTTGGGATACCGGTGTGGCACTGCAGGGTTCGAAAAATTATTATGGTCAACGAATTTCAGAGATAAAGAACTGAGTTTTCTAACGCTTTGTGTATTCTTTTTCTTCTAAGTCATACCTTTACGTATATCTTGATTATAAAAATTCGGAGGAAATAGCACAACAGTATAGTACCGCAATTAACGAACCCCGCAGTGCCGCACCGGTGTCCCAAGTGCCAGAGAATGAGCCAAAAAAATTGAGACCGTCTAAATTAGTCTTCATGAGAAATCTTATCCTTTTCCTGATCTTTAGGATGAGTAGGGGCTAGAAAACATTGTACAGAAAATGCTCTACTAAATTAAGGCCTGAATAGTTTTGACCACATATACACCATGCAGAAAGGGCCCTCTTTTAATGAGACCCCTCAATTGCGGGACATCTCTGTCCTATCCGAAGTCCTATCCGAAGGACCTCCCTTATAAATGGCACCCATTTTCAAGTAAATGGAGTAAGAAAAGTTGTGTTCAGTCCATGTTCTCAAACAAGGACCGAACATCGGGGCATTTAAGGTGACTTGAACTCAAGATTTCTGCATTCAAGGTCAATTACCCTATCCATTTGGCCACAGGACGTCACTTTCGGGCTTTTAGTTGATACGCTCTAACTGTAAATTAAAAGCTTTATGGCTTTTAAGAAGCGTCTGCTATAGTGAGATATCTAGATAATGCTCTCTTTGTCACAAGTCTTGAAAGCCCTGAGGGACTGCATTCAAATCTTCAAATAGATACATGTTCCATCTTCATTGAAACTTCACTTCAACTGTACTCTGTCATTGGCTTTTCGACACGCCAGCGTGCGATCTATAGAATATAATTACAGGATGGAAGATTGAGATGTATTTCATTTCGCAGTCATAATAGCTTAAGATCTACGGTGCACTTTTCCATTAGGCTTGACAAAAGTCTTCCGGTTACTTAGCGTGAAGTCATTTTTGAAGATTTACACTTAAGTGCGCCTGAGGAGACAGTTTTATATTCTATAAGGCGATGATTCCAACTTTCTTAAAGCCTCCTTCATTTCGGTGACAACAAAGCAGAGTGTGCATGTGATGAGTCCGAGGCCCCGAGGGTTGAGTAGGCTATAACATTTCTCAAGGTTGCCGCCGAATTATTCTGCCTAATGCTCGTCTTAATGCACCAGAGCTTATATGCAGGTATCAACTTTTATGCGAATTTGAAAGCTAAGACATGTATCAAGTATTATCAGATTATTTTTCATGGATGATTTGTGATCTAAATGATAGCTATGCAGAGACTTGACTCGGAACAAACGCACAAAGCGTAAAAACAAACAATACATACATTGTGTAGAATATGTACTGTCATAATCTTGCGAGACTGACAAATGCCTACTACTTCTACTGATGCTTCACTATTGAACTCTGTCTATTATAAGTCAGTGAAATAGCAAAGCTGAGCACGCCTGATAACATTGTATGCTTCAGGTAGCATCAACATGACCTGTGTGGTCAGGTTCTTGTGATCTCCTTTTTGGAGATAAGGTTTGTAGATCACAAAAATACGATATGACGTACTACCCAATGCTGCGGTTTGCCCTCCAGGTTCCTCTAACGCAAGGAACCAATCACTGATCGCCGTCAGAGCCAACTTAAATGGTATTACAGTTCATAACAGCCTTTGGCACTGCATATGAGCTTCATAAGAACTTTAAAGTATTGAACATCAGATATGTACTTATAAATCAGACTTTTGTTTGACCTCTAGGTCAGCATTCTACAGACGCACATCGCTAATCTCAGTTAAATTCTACTTTATTGGTCTCACGCTTCTAGATACATGGTCATTGCACTCTGAACTTGAACTTGGGCCACACCACCAGTAAGAAAAGCTGTAAAGACGGTCCTAAAAGAAAGTACCTCTTAAGCAGCTTACAGATTGGAAGTCATATGCAATCCTTTTTGACTTTGAAAGTTTGGTGCTGTCTAACTCTATTTGTCTTCAGTTTATGGTCTAGTGCAACATAACAGTTTAATGGACAGTCCACTATCTGTACCTGTATCTATATAGCCGACATAATCACAATTTGGCGTAACTCGCTAGCTTGATAGAATTTCAACAACATTTCAAGATGTAGCCAAAACAATGACCATACAATCCCCCTGTATCTGCGACACAACTAGAATGGTTAGATTTGTTGTCTCAGAGTCTAGGTACAAGTTCAAGTTCCGGACAGGTCCCAATGTTGTGCCCTTGGGAGGGAAACGCTATACGAATTTCTGCACTCGACTCGTCTGTGAGTGCTTAGCTTCGTCTAGAGACGTCCCTTGGATACGCACGCCAAAGCACAATGAGAACACAGCACACATATTGAAAAGCATATGGATCTATCATGAAGCGATTGGATCAATTAGCTTTTATTCGGATATTCAGCTTGTACTGTTCGGTATAAACATTGTATGTTAAGCCAGGAGGGAGTTCTAGGGTATAGAATATAAACAAGTACAACACGTATGACTAACCTGTCCACGGCAATGACCAGCAGTGCGTTGGTGGAGACGTAGAGAGACGACATCCGGGCGTAGTTGACGACAGCGCAGGTGACGTCGCCGTACGTCCACGGCCGGTTGGGCCTGACGATGTGGTAGTCTAGTATGAACGGCACGCAGAACACAGCCACCAGGAAGTCCGACAGCGCCAGGTTGGCTACTAGCGCGTTGGTGATGGTCCGCATCTCCTTGTACTTGGCGATGACGACCATGAGCAGGAGATTCCCGACACCACAGGTCAGCATGGTGATGGAGTACACCGTGCACAGGAAGATCTTTGCCCAGAGGACTTCGCCGTCGGTTCCCTGGTGGAAGAAGTCGGTCATGTTGGGAGCGAAGTCTTCGTACAGCTCGTCTGCAGTCATGGGCTGGGACATGTTGCTTATGTTCTCCATGATGCTTATTTTCCACGTCTATTAGACAACCTGTATAACATAAATGGTGGGTTATGCAGTACATACTATCGCACCGCAGTCATCTCTCAGTAAGACATCTGGAGCCGCATGGTTTAAGTTTCTGAACCTTTATTCAGCCTGACAAACCGGTTTCGTTGCGTACAACTTTTTCAGTGGCTAAGGGCTTAATGACACAAGTTCCTAAAGCTCGCACTTATATACTTTTCCAGTGCATAATGCCCTGGTATCTGTCAAGTGCATACCGCCCTAGTGCATGGTAGTCATCCATGCACAAATGGTGGGTTATCAACAACGAAACATTCAATTAAGAAAAACACGTAACAACGCATATCAACTTGAAGATTGCTTGCTTGTCAGTGGGGAATAAGAAATGCGCTGTTCCTCTGAAAATGTTGCCCGTATAAATGTATGTAAAGAATAACCTGGTGTCACTTTCTATAGTCGTTGAGCCACATAGTTGTACAAGCACTACATCAGGGGTTGATGCACTGGTAGTTGAGTTTGTTCAACTTTCATACACTTTAGAATACTAAGCATAGAAAACACTATGTGCAAGATTCTGAACGACTGCGGTCGTGACCTCCTGAAAGCACGTCTATGACTCTGTTGACTAGGTTATTGCACCGAACAACTCCTACGGTAGCTGCTCAAAATCTGTGCACACACGGTGGGCTACGAATGTCTCAATAGAATTACACAGGACTTTTATTTAAAAGCTTTGGTAAACTTTAAGTGTAGTGAAGATTTATGGAACGTGTAAATGCATTCAAAGCAGCATTGTGCTTAGACGTAAACGTAGGAACTGAACTGATGTGAACTGAACTACACTTAGGGGCTGATTATGCGATTCCAAAGAGTAACATCATGTAGTTGGTATTATATATGTTAGGAATGTTGCGAAAGGGTCTGTAGTAACGTCTAAAAAGTTTTGTTAGAAAAAGGTGCTGAACTAAGAAATATCTACGAACACTTAGGTAAGGGATACGGTCGCAACTTGTGCTTGGAGGTTGTCGAAGAAAATGTTTAAAATCGGCAACGTGATTATGCCTGCCTGCATTATTCACGTGCAGAGACAAAGAGTCACAAACTGCGTCATTCCAGGTTCTGATGTAGGAGACAGACTTCTTGATTGACGTTTTAATTAGGAGGCTTTTAATAAAGTCTAGGACTCTAGGACTGTTCCACAAATCCATTTAGTATTCCATAAACTAGACATCAGTGTGTCTGGTCTAAAATGATTAACCACCGAGCTCAAGCTTACGGTAAAACGGGAATTGAATGGCCAGGCTTCTAGTAGAAAAAGACAAACTTTTTAAGTGCTGCGAAAATTTTCATTTATAGTCTTATCCTGTAAAGCATTATGCCGATTCAAAAATGCGTTGTTGGTATTACATGAAAGCTGCAGATAGTCTGGAAGCATTGCCCTTTCTGGTCAACTGCAAATTAAAGGATCTAGACCAAGACATAGAACGGTTTTTAATCATTTAGAATGAAGCTCACACGTCTCTGTATATCTAGGCTAATGCAAAGATCTAGGAATGTAGCGGAAGGTTTGGAATCATTAACCTTCCTGATGAAATTCAAAAGGTATTGAGCTAAGAAATGATCAAGTTTCTCTTAATGGGTAAGTAATTGCAAAGTCAAACAATCACAAACAAGTTCATTCCCATCGGTAAAGGTGACATATCTTTTATTGACATGTTAATCAGTAGGGTTTAATGAAGTCTACTGTTAATTGCTCCACAAATCGGTATTCCCTCAGCAGACACCGGTGTGTCTGTGCAAAACTAAAAGCCATAAAGCGCAAGCCATGGCCACCTGATGACAAAGCGTGATCTTAACGAAACTGGGTCTTCTAGTAAAAATTTCGACAGTAATACGTTGTTTGAGTGTTGCGAAGATTTATTCAGATATTTCTTCATAACATGTAAATGAAATGTATACAGCATTTTGCGATTCTAAAGAATACCTTCTAGGCATGTCGCCGAAGAGTCTCTTAGCATAAACCTGTCTTATAAAATGGAACAGTTTAAACTAGAAAATGTGTGTGAACACTAAGGTCAGAGATAACGTCACAATTTGTCTTTGGAGATTGTTGATAAATATGTATGGTCATAGAAATTGCTAAACTTTCTTTCCAACACTGAATTAATATAGGGACTTACCCTCTAAGTTTTCGGTCAATCTCCGTCGACCTTGTTCAGAGAATGACCCTCGCTATTTCCAGCAGTGACGTCAGAAACACGCCACTTTTGCAGAAGGGGATCATAAATATCAGAAATAGAGAGGCTGGAGATAAAGAGGTTCATTCTGTGAACAAGGTCGACGGAGTTTGACCGAAAATTTGGAGGGTAAGTCCCTATATTAATTCAGTATTGGAAAGAAAGTTTAGCAATTTCTATAATGTATTCTACCAACACAGATGAACTTTCATGCTAAAATATGTATCTTCCTTGTCTTTATCTTCACCTACGTCATCCCATATCTAAACGGGACAGACGTTTTAGTAGCATTTTCACCAAAATGTATGTTACGATCTAGTGCTGCTTCACAATTTCCAGTTCCACAAATCCACCAGCGCATTCCCTAAACAGGCAGTAGGCTTAAGGGTGTCTGAATAACAATTGCAACTTTTTTGCGAGCCGCCTGGCTCAGGTCAGCTTATGTCAAAACTTTACCCCAAACTCCTTCGTGTGTTTCTTGTCGTTATGCTTTAGAGCCGTGAGATTCATCAGCCTTACAGTGCCTCCGAGACAACTGTCTTGTTATGTATAATCCTTCCTTATCAGTTTGAAACGAACGGAAATTCCACAAATCCCTATGCTACTCCAACTTCACCGTCATAATGATCCATGGTTGATAATGGTTGTTTGAAAATTGAAGTAGTTCCTCTTTTGTACATCCTTCTCCCACTAGTGCACTCTGAAGCTACAATTAAGGATTACTAGATATGCCTTTGGGCGCACAACATAGCTGTTCTTACATAGCTTCTAGATAACCCACGCTTTAAATATTATGCCGCACGTAAAAGCACTCAAGACATCTTTAAAGATTAACTTCATCCCCTTTAGGCATCACAAGATTGGTACATCTTTGTTGAAGTTGAAAGCTGATGACTAAAGATGAAAGTTTAGAGTTGGTAAACTAAAATACACGGATACACTGTCTTACTGTACTTTCAGTTGATTTTACTTGTCGTTAGTTGTTGACGAATTGGTAAGAGGTATCGTTTTACCCATTTAGTTTAAGCCCTTTATAATTAGATACCAATACATGACTTTGATGCTGTCTGTTGATTGTCTGTTGATGTTAGTTGATTGCGAATCGAAACCGAGAATTGTTCGTTGTGGAACCTTATGCTACT
>NC_049994.1:11681890-11687893 GCF_000003815.2 Branchiostoma floridae | reverse complement strand
GTGGTTAATGGGCTGGGCTGGGTAAAGGGGCTGGGTGGGTAAAGGGGCTGGAGCGGGTAAAGAGGCTGGGGTGGGTAAAGTGACTGGAACGGCTGAGGGGCTGGGGCTAGAATCAGTAGTTCTTCAATGATCTTCAATGTTCTTCAATGAAAGCTGATCCATGTATAACATTTCAATATCATATCAATTTACCATACAATTTGGTCTTTTTCATATAGAATGGCGCCAAGTGGGCATCGAATAAGGTTGGAGTGAACTGCATGTGTCTGAAGAGGAAGGCTTTCTGTGCGCCGATAGACAAGACCCACTGTCCCGTGTACTCCCGTATCCAGACCAGCGAGACTGGCAGCCATGTTATCTGGACCTGTGTGAAAGGCAAGTCTTTTAATTAGTTCTCATCACACAACCAACTAGAACAAACCAACGACAGGCAAAATTGGATGCTGTTGGTTTGCTTTATATTATCATGAGGATGTTCTAAGTTGAGCATCTATCACCTTTCTCAAGACAATTATGACTAGTTCTACGTCGCACCGCAGCTAGGTGTCGCTACTGCAATTTGAAGAATTCGAAACCTGTCGTAAACATTTCATGTGCTATCTGTCCGCAGAGACGACGACCAAATGTGAGAGGGAGCGGGAGCTAGCCCTGAAGTCTGGGTCGATGGACGTGTTCATTAAACAGTGTGACGACGACGGTTCGTACCTGCCGGTCCAGTGCTATGGGTTCACCGGGGACTGCTACTGCGCACACCCGCACACCGGCTCGCTGTACGAGGAGACTCGCGCGCAGGGGAGGCCGGGAGCGGACTGCAGTACCTATTGGGAGTCGCAAGGAGGTGAATCAGGTAAGTTGCATAAAAAGGCTGTTTTAGATCATTGCCATCAGATGGTTTTGTCACGGTCTGATCAAATAATCTACAACATCAAAATTGCACGGAGCCCTACGACTTGGTGTATATATGATTGCGCCACCACTTTAAAAACATGTAATGTGTCCCAGCTCCAGAGCCCAAGACGAAGTGTGAGATAGAACGGGACTCTGCAGTCAGGAGGCCCGGAGCCTTCATCAAGCAGTGCGACGACAAGGGGAAGTACCGCGTGGTGCAGTGTCACGGCTCCACCGGCTACTGCTTCTGCGCCAACCCGAACGATGGGGCGATCTTCGACGAGACCGGAAACAGAGGGCAGCCAAAGCAAGACTGCGACAAGTACTGGAAACAACATGGTACGTACCGAAGACCATTTTGTTGTCTGATACCTACCTACCAATTCCTTTGGTGGTGGGGGATAAGGTAGACATGAACAAACACACAAACACACACACACACACACACACACAGACATACTGACACACATACACACAGACAGACAGACATACACACACAAATATACATACATACATACAGAGAGAGAGAGAGAGACATACACACACAGACGTTGACACACACACAGACATATATATATACACACACACAGACAGACAGACATACACACACATACATATGCGTACATACATATACACAGAGAGACATACACACACAGAAGAGAGACACACACACACACACACGCACACCACAGACATACACGAAAACATTACCTTTATTTACATGGTAAAGCATAAAGTTATGGATTAAAACCTATGACTTCTACACACTAGGAATAAAGACGAAGTGCCAGCAGGAGCGTGACAAAGCTGCGGCTGACCTGGCCTCTGGCATGCTGGGCCTCTTCGTCAAGGAGTGCGCCGAAGACGGTTCGTACAGGACCCGGCAGTGCCACGGCTCTACCGGGTACTGCTACTGTGTGCACCCCGTGGACGGCACCGTGTACCGGGAGACAGGGGAGAGGCCGTGGGAAGTCACCACTCCTGGATACGACTGCGACACCTACTGGAAGACACATGGTACGTACGGCACTGTTGTGGGGATTTTATGCGCCCCTTTCGTTGTGTCTCATGCATCTTATTTTGAACACCGGCAATAGGCTACCTCCTCACTGAATAAAATAAATAAAATGCAAAGAAAGCCATATCTAAATAGTCATACCGGAGATACCTGACTAACTAGTGTACCTTTGCCATTGCTACTGGATTTTTATCATGACATGTTCTTTACTTGCTCAGGTGCAGAAACGAAGAAAGAAGAGCTGTGACTGTTTCATCCAATACAAGCCCATCAGCACCCTGCGCTTTATGAAGAGTATGCATGCCTTTGTTAGAAGCAACCATTATTGTTTTACAATTGCTTTCAAAGTAGATGAAGGGAGTCAGTTTTGCAAGTGCAGCTAGGTATAACATATATTTGATGAGGAAACTCAGTTGACACAAAAAAATTAACGACATTATTCTAACAATTTTATAAAAAAACTTTTATTCGTAAGGCTAGATAGTTGTAAAATGTAGCGCCATACAAATATGATACATCTTTGCAATCATTATAAAATTGCAATTGATATCATATTGTTACCTTAGAAGAATACAAAAAAGGGATAAAGTAATTTCGAATAGTCCATACGTAGTGAGTAAGACTGAAAGGACATTATCGTAGCAAATATGCACTAGCAATAATGGCACAGGGTTACCATATTCTCGTAGTATAGATGCTCATGCTACAACATGGATAAATTACTACATATAGTAGTATATAATTTGGAAGTTCTATGATATCATAATACGATAAGACATGATAGTAGTTTAATGTCACAAGCCGCCAGAATGTGCCATAGGAGACATGTACTGTAAATGCAGAAATGTTCACGGTGTTCTAATGTTTAATAGACATGGTGTTTGATATTTCTACTCTACTCTGGCAATCAGAGACTTCAAAGCCGCATTATCTGTATCTTGGTGGCGCAAATACAATGGAAAAAAATAACATATTTTGCATTGGAGTGTTTTATGTCCTTGAGCATCCGTATGGTAGAGAAAATTGTGGTTGTAGATCATCGAGTGTTTTTTCTAAATTCCTCAACTGAAATCTGGATATAAAATTTAATTGATGATTACATTATCGTGGTTTAGAACAGCTTTAGCTCTTCTGACTCATCATCATTCTCGTTTCATCATTTACCTTTCATCTTCATGTCTATCAGGACAATATCATGCAAACACAAGAACAATCAAATATAGGATACATTTTGATAAAACAATTAAAACGTGTAAAATACCACCATTTGCTCACCAAATAAAAAACATTTGTAACTAAAACATAGTTAAATTTGACTTAGGGGATACAGTAGCATGGAGTAGCTCAACTGGAAGCAGAAGTAAAGCTCCTGATCCCGATTAGTAGGTTACTGGAAGACCCTGGTTCAATCCTAGATAAGGCATCTTGGTGGGGGCTGCGCCGGTCTTTCGGAAGGGACGTAAGTAGGGGTTCCGTTTTCTAGGAACTACCTCAAGCACTGTAAAGGGGAGGGGCTTGCAACCCTCCCTGTAGAAATACACTGTGAAACTGAAAAGATTAGGAAACATGCCATCGTATACATTTTCGACCTGCCACTACAAGGCACTACAAGGGTATTAAGGAACGACTTAAACAATGGCCTAGCGTTTCTTCTTGCCGAAGCTGTAGCTGACCGTCCAGCCGCAGTCCTCCGCCATGAGCCTCATGCAGCGCTCGGCGACCATGCAGATGGTGAGGGTGGGGTTGACTCCCAGACTCCGGGGGATGACGGCACCGTCAACCACGTACAGCGTGTCGTACACTTCTTCTGTGTTCCCTTGAAACACCTCCAAGATAAATCACATTTGTATTATCTTATACCGTGTTATATGGTATACGAATCTTATCCTTATTATTTTGTAGGTGTAAGAAATCATTTGTAAATAGAAACGGGCCTGCAGCCGTTCAGATGTCTTTTTTTGCGGAAAATAGTTTTCTTCGCATTGGGACAGACGAGGACAATTTTTGATTGCACTTAAGTTAGTAGTTCATTTTAACAGTGCCAAGTACAGACAAAAGTGAAGCTATTTTTATCACCGCCGTGTCAGGTACCCATTTTTACACATTTCCAAAGGGCACAACGTTGGGGGCACGGCGAGCATCGAAAATATATCTATTCACTGTAATATTGTATGGAAATCGGTTGCGCCTAATAGAAATATACAAAGGGGATAGAGAAATACAGAAAACTACACAAGAACACATTCAAGTACCTGGCCCTTATGATTTACCACTCCAGTCTGACCGGATTCGCCCATCGCACACCCTCCCAGCGGATGGACCGTGATGACAGACTTCACGTCCCGGGACTTGGCGAACAGGCCTCCCCACACAGGGTTCGGGATGAAGGTACCTTACAAAGGAACAAGAACTAGAGAGGTAAGGCTTGTCGGACAGAATTCCTGACGCAGATCAATGGAGAAACTGCCTTGTGTGGATACAAACAAAAAGTAAACGTGATGTTGGAAGAACCTCCCCCCCCCTCCCCCTTAGAACCGGGTTACATACGTCGAACCAAAATCCAGAAGGCTCCTTTTCAGCATTGCTGAGATTTCTGTGACCAACAAAAACAGAGACACGACGTATGTGACTCCGCCTTCGTTTCATGAAAGGGACACAGGACTTAACAAAGGCTATATTGGACAGAGTAAAGCCAGATTAAAGTAACAATATTAAACCTGCAGCATAAGATAACTAGAATCAAAGCTGGCTACGCCAAGGAGAATAGCCGACCTAAGGAGGTCCGCCCCACCCCCTTCTGACTCCCTTTGGCCGGCTATACTCCTTGGCCAGCTTTGATACTACCTTATGCCACCGGAAATCTGCTTGGAGATTACATGTTATAATAGCATATGCAGCCACGTACCTTCCAAGCTCCCTGCAGCCACCTTATGTCCTTTGTTCACCAGCTCGAAGTTCTTCTCCTCTCCTACGCTGGGGTAGTCCATGACGATGGAGCCTTGTTCATCCAGGATCAGTTTTCCCTGGGCTTTATCCTGACTCATGGTCAGCATTCCCAACGTGCGGGAAATGTTGTCTGGGCGTAGTCCACGCATCTGGAACAAGAGTCCCAAGCTCTTGGTATGTTTTGTTTAATTGTAGTACATCAATTATGCAAATATGGTTTTGAAATAACCTCACACGTGTCTATTGATCACTTTCTGTCACCCTACGGTGAACATCACTTATATAGAAAATACAATATTACAAAAAACATGCAAAAAAATCTCCCCCTGAAATAGTAGTCTATTCCATTGACCCCGTGACCTGGAATGTCTGTCATGTAGGGCAAATGACTTGTTCTATATCTCTGAACTCATCCTGGCTTAGACTGGTCCCAATGGCACCGTTGCCCGTCCGACTTAAATTCAACCCGGGGTCCGGCAGGGCGGCAAAATACCATAGGAACCGCAAGATGATCCACGTAGGGTTCAGCCCGAAAGTGGCAAAAACAGACCGTGACCTGCCCGGCAGGGCCCCCTTTTCAAATTGGGACGTTATCCTAACAGACATGGGAACAAGAGATCCTTAACATGTAAGTATGAAATTCATGAGATCAAATATCAGATCAGTTACTCACCGCGTCCTCCCAAAGACTTTTGTCAGGGAAGGTGTCGATGCCGCTAACATGGCTCTCTATGGCCATGAGAATGCTGTAGCCCATCTCTGTCATGTGGGGCGGTGAGCTGTCCTCGATCACGTACCCCTCACACAGGGCTTTCTGTGGACTTCGGAGGTCTATGATACTGCTGATACAAGGACCTAACATGGGGAGATACGTATATCACATAGATAGCTTAGGCAAAGGAAAAATGTAACAGTTGTGTTTCCGGTTACCATACCAACCCTTTCGACCAGGGTCGAGCGCTGGCAAAAGAAATGGATTTTCGAGGAAAACGTTAAAGACGCATTTTCAAGGCATGTTCATTCCTAAGTTCTGTTGCAGTAGGAAATGTAAACTTTGTACAATATAGTATTTATCCATCTAAATAGAATACGATGTTGAAATGCCAGTGTTCTGGTGTATTTTAGTTTCAACCTGGTACGCTGTGCATGCA
>NC_049994.1:11663879-11681790 GCF_000003815.2 Branchiostoma floridae | reverse complement strand
GCAAATCTTTTAAGGGCTTATTACTGGACTATGAGTAGACTTGCATATCGTTAACATTGATGTATTCTTTAGAAAACGGACAACACCAATTCAGATGTGGCTTTCAAGCAAAGATGTAGACACAGTTAATAACATAACCTTGCCTTCACAATGGTAACAGCATGTACGTACCCACGGGTTTCTTTTTATCAAAGTCAGGCGGCAGTCCTACCGACTCCACCGGGTCAGTGCCGTCATAGCTGAAGCTGATGGTGTCCCCGTTCGTGCTGAAGCGTTCTCCCAACTGATCCGACAGGTTTAAGCCTCTAAAATGAATGCACAAAATATAAGAATATTAATCATTGTCCTGCTGTTTCCAGTAAGACATAGGTTTAGATTTAACAAACTTCATTTCACAGATGAACTTCAAGGAACTCATAAATAATCAGAATGACTTTTGAACAGCAATTGCAAGTCGCAGGTGCTGTCTTTGACATGCTCCAATTCAATTAGGCTACATTTCGTAAACGTTTACAAAAGGTTGCACCAATTATGCAGTTTGGTATAATTTTGCCAGAGGGTACCAATAAAGGTATTCATTATCAGGTACATACTGCCCCCCCCCCCCATTAAATGTAAAGCATATGGAAAGGCAATACTTTCTGAAGAGTTTTGCAATCCCGATAATGTGTCAAAATATTTTTTTACCTTTTTCTTGAGTTGAGTAAAACCTTGGTCGATCCCAGTGCGCCTGCGCCAAGAATGACGACATCAGCGCGAAGAGTCCGCTCCTCCCCTGTGATGCCGTCTGCGTGTGTGACGTAACATACCCGCCAGTCCTCGCCGTCTTTCTCAATGGCTTCAACCTCAACCTGTATATATAACGTTTGAGAAAAAGGAAATACAGCGTTTGTGAATAGATTACTCTTGTATTCCTAGCTCAAACAACAAACCTCATGTATCGACAAATGTAATGTTATATTGTACTTTTACCAGGGCTAGCCCTTGATAATAGCCTCCGGCTAGTTGGGTAGCCCTGGCTCTATTTCTCACTATACAGCCGAATAAATCAAATCAAATCAAACTACATGAGTATCAAGCGATGCACTTTCAACGAAACAGCTCTAAAAGGCCTGGAGTTAATTTCAGACCAAATTACCTGTAAGTTTTCAAGCGACGTAACTAGTAAACGAACTTGATCATGAAGCCGCAGTTTTTGTTTACATTCCAGCTTTGTTGTCGTGTTAAGACGTAAATAGGGGGTATACTAAAATTTCGATGCTTGTAAAATGTGTTCAGAAGATACTACAAGATTTTACGAAAGATGGGAGGGAAGGAGAGGCAATCTGAAATCAACATGGCAAGTAAGACGAGAGATCGATCGCCTTTTAAACATCTTGAATGAAGATAGCACTTACCTTAGTGAAGATGTCAGCGCCATGGTTCTTGGCGTCAGGTAGGTAGTTCATGATGAGTGTGTTCTTAGCGCCGTAGTTACAACCCGAACAGCAGTTCCCGCACCCGACACACGCCTCCTGGGGTACACCCACGTGGTTAGACTTCGTATCTGAGTGAGATGTATCGAAATATCACCAGTTGTGATTACACATGCACAACGTAAAACTTCTGGTACCGTAAAACATCCTTGCCAAGGCTGTACTGTCAAGTTCCACGTGCACCTACCTTTGAAATTAACGTACAAAGGCGGCCTGTAGAAAACATTATCGATGTCTTCGATGTCCAGAACTTCCTTCGCTACTGACTTAGCTGCCTTCTTCAACTGTCCCATCTTGGTCAGCGGGGGGAACTTACGGGGGTATGGGGCAGGCTTGAGCATTTGCCAGGCATGCTCCCGGTCAACCCCATTCACGGCCTCCAGGTCGTCGCGAAATGCCTTGGGCCAAGCCTACAATTCAGACATTAAAAAAATGACAGAAAATGATGCAAAGTATCCACGTTTTCATGCACTTCACGGCGTGGATGATGCTTTACATTTATCAATCCTGTATCAAAATCAAGCCTAATGGTAACTACATCTACTGTTCTATTGGGTACAACAAAGCCAATGTGTAGG
This sequence comes from Branchiostoma floridae, assembly GCF_000003815.2. Taxonomy (NCBI): domain Eukaryota; kingdom Metazoa; phylum Chordata; class Leptocardii; order Amphioxiformes; family Branchiostomatidae; genus Branchiostoma; species Branchiostoma floridae. The sequence continues at coordinate 11,679,737 of NC_049994.1, read as the reverse complement.
TGAGTATGCATGAAACAATATTTGGCACAAAATTTCTTTCATTTAGTTCATTATTAAAACAACCTTGGGATTTTGACAGCGTATCTGTCTTTGATCCACACAACATGGCGGACACTATATTACGCCACAATCGCGTGATCCTCAACACGGTATAACAAACCTCATCGTCGAACACCCTCCGGTCACAGTCCAGCCCGACATTGGCGTTTATCAGAGATCCTCCTCCCAGTCCACATCCCTTTACAACTGTGACGTCATGGTTCACGATAATCTGCTTACAAAACAAAAACATTTCAGTCAAGTTTAGAGCAAGGCTATGCCATAGATCTCATGCATATAAGATATGACGTGACATGAGAAAAACTGCTATAAAATCTACGTAAAACATTGTCATACCTTCATTCTGTCTTTATGTACAAAGAAGCCAAGAAGCAAACACCAACTGCTCCGTTATTATTCAAACATTTCAGACATGTTTGAGAAAAGGCTATGCCATGAATGTCATGCATATGGCATGACGTGAAAAATCTAACCGAAACTTTGTCATATCACCATTCCGTCTACTATGTGCAAAGTTGCAAACAATCATTGAAACGTTCGCAGAAATATACTAGTAACCAACTAGATAGTAAAGATAAGAAATACGCACATCCACTAGATCCGTGGGCTGTCCGAGCTTGCCGTCGATGATGGAATCTCCTGTGTTGATCTCCACTTGTGTCTCCCTGGCGACCTGGTGGATATCATCCGGGTACTCTCCAGGCTGCAGCTCCTTACCCCGCTCCAGGACACACACAGACACCCCCGCTCTGTGGGCAGGTCAAAGTTCATATCAAGATTCAATCTGTGGTCCACAAGTTAATATTTCTACCTTCGTTTATTATCTTTGTTAGAAGGCTTTGTTTTCGGTGGCGTTTAAGTGTGCATGTATGTGTGTGTGTAGTTTACGAGCATAACTCCAGAACGCATTGATAGATTGTATTGATGGATTGTATGTGGGTAGATCTTGAAGAGACCTTGATAGAATTAGATTTTGAGCTCCATGGCGGCTTGGTATGGTACTGCAGTGGAATTTCCTGCTTTGGTATCTTGATTTCTAGACATGCTACGTCGCTTTTACTTTTTATTTGCTTTGGGACAGACAAGAACAATGTGGCGCTGCATTCAAGTAAGTAACATATATGAACAGTGCCAAATACACCGTACAGAGTATTCTCCGTGCGCGGGTGCTAAACATAACCTGCTGAATTTCTTCAATTACAAACAAATTTTTACCAACATAAGTTTTGAGATCAGTTGTGCTGACTGAAAGGTAATTTCTCACCTCCATGCAGCAGTTTATTTTTTGACTCGACACTCTTTTACTACAGGTACCCACTCGGAGTAATGCATAAGTGAGACCTTAAGACTACAGACTATGATCGTACCTGGATGCCCGACTTGCCGCGATGGATCCACCATACCCTGACCCGATCACAACTACATTGTACTTGTCCTTGATGCCTGTGGTGGATGGCTTAGAGAGTCGACTGTACGTGTACTGAAACGGGAATTAAGATATTGTGGCAAAGAGTTCAAGATTAAACATTCAAGGAGTGTTCCTTGAATGTTAAATATGGAAAGGGTAAAGGAATAGTGACCACAGTGAAAATGAACAGCTTTCCTAACATAGGCCTACGTCACATTTCCAAATCGGGGCAGCATTCGGGATAAAAATGTATGGCATAAAATGCATAAAACTAAACGTAAAGAAATAAGTCGGGGACATAATTTGTGTATATTTCTATGTATACATTTCTATTTTTTTCGTTTTCACAAACAGCCCGGCCGGGCTCAGTTTGGTAATGTGACGTAGGCCTTACCTGGACGGTTTGTATTCATACCAAATATCAATAAAATCCATCCAGGCCTCCTCGAGTTATACTGGTTATTCACATACAAACATACATAGATATTACATACATACATACATTACATATATGCAAACATACACATAGAAAAACACATTGAACCTTCTTGTGATGCAAGACGTCAATAGCAGATTTCTCTTGAACGAATTCTAATTCCAGAGGAGTCGTTGACGTTGACTGTCAATGCCCCCCCCCACACACCCCCTACACCCCATTCAATGAAATGAAATGTTGTCCGTTATTCTACACTGCATGCATGAAGTAATACAACCAAGACGTTCCTTATAGGTGACTGCTTCGGCGGTCACGCCCCCTCCCGGGGCCCCATAAACTTCAATGTTCAACATCGAAGAGTTCCATTCATAACAACAGCTTGACCTGTTAAAGGTCAACAGGTTTGAAGGCTTGCCTAAGAAATGCATTGTCTTAATCTTTAAGTATGTACTATATACATGCAACTAACTTCTGAAATATTGCTCTAAAATGAAATGATTTCGTTGGTGTAGAGAGTCCAACCCCACTGTCAAACAACATATGGACGTGTTTTAACAGGTTATGTCTGGGTTCAGTTACTTATAAATCATCTCTCTCGTATGCAGACAATGGGCGTATGTTTTGAGCAGAGGCATTTACACGGGGTAGACAACTGACCTTAGGCGATACTAGACAGACAGAAGGCAAGGAGAAGCTCAAATTGCGCTGCCCATGCTTTGTGTGGAGTTTTCTGCTACCAGCACACATTCTTGAAATAGACCTGTCCGAATTTAACACTTTGCCAAGTATGTGTCAAGGATTTAAGAAGAACACAAGAAGTTGTTTATCAATGTTATACTTGACATATGCAGTAGTAAGGTAAGTCATTAGGGCATTTGACTGGTGTACAGACGTCAGGGCGGCAGTTACATGTAGTTATATGTCAAGTTGCACAAGGTAAGAATGGTTAAGTCCAGGGCCTAGGGGTGAACCACGCTGTTCCATGCCAATGCACAGATAATGGTTTCGGGGCACGCATTCTTCAATCCTAAATATCCTAGATATTATCTGCAGTAGCAGTATTTACTATATCGGTACTAATGGAGAAAAAAGACTTTTGATCCTGGATGACTTGGGCTACGTATATATCACTATTAAACCGGATCTAGACATGGGATAATAAAGAAGATTAGGTTTTTTTTCTTGACAGGTGGTAACGTTGCACAGGTAAATGGCTGCAACTAACAAGCAAATGCATAGCGTCAAAAATGTACTTAGTCTAAGTACCATGCAAAATATAAGGTTAATGGGTGAGCTAATTTCTCCAAATAAGTAACACGTTGTTCTCCATACATACAGTCAGCTTCCTGACGCATTCTAATGCTGAAACTACCCCTAACGTATACGGTATCCTGTGCTTATACTGTAATATCTCTGTCCCCCGGAACACAATGTCTCAATTGCAAACTCCCGATCAAATTTCTGGGTGGCTGAGTGATATGTTATAAACAGACTGTAAATAACACCCATATAACTGTGCCGGCCAAGCACGGTCTGCTTGCAAACAGTTCTCCGTGTTGTAAACATACCTTTGGATGTTGTGTCTCCCCTCCCTTAAGACAGCTACAGATCTTAGCGGCCATTGTTGTATACAAACACAAGCAAATTATAGCCTCGCTTACCCCTTGACCCGGATATAATTATCAACTTATGTGTCCAGACGAGTAGATGGCAGTAAAAAGACGCAAACTCCACTAAAGAAGTGAAAGTATAGAAATTATAAGAAGAAAAAAACACATAACAAACAAACATAACAGTTGTTCACTTCGCCACACATGTACAACACCGTGACCTTGACCTCACGACACATGTGGTACGGATCGAATAACGACTACAAGCCGATTCTGTTTTTATGGCTGTGCTCCAATAGCCTAGAGCTAGTCTGTAAACAAGGAGGTAAGTGCTGTAACTGATCCTTGTCCTGAGCAAGGGTCAGATACTTAGGAATTCATGGCATACCCGGCCGGACCTTACAGTATTACATTTTTTTCCTTTCTTTGATTTTGTTTACATCTAGAAGCAGAAGATGACTCTGATATATGATATTTGGCATGTAGGTAGATGTCGGCAAAACCAAGGACAAGTTTGATTATATAGACCACCTGGTAGCTTCGAGTGGCACTGCAGTAGAACTTCCGATTTTGATATCTCGTGTTGTACGCAACCTATGGCTCTATAGTAGTCTTGGGCTCATGGCGAAGTAGTCTAGGGCTCAAGAAGAAGTTTTGGCCCCTTTCAGGATTTCGGAAATGTAAAGATAGAATTTGTTTTTGAGATCAAGAAGTATGAAAGAGAATAACTTGAGAAGTGGTTTGTCCACGTCGTGATTTTGGTTATGTAGATATCTTTAATTATGCTTGACATGTTTCGATGCCATTACGTAAATCAGGAGCTAATCAATTTGCATCATTAAAAGGGAATTTTCTAGATACTCTACATTCCATGATAAGACGCTTTCACACGAGACATATATATTATATATACGTGACCGACAAAGAGAGTAACGTAACTTTGCAAATATCAATTATACAAATGAAATGACTCATAAAAAAACCCTTGCTGCTGTGGTGGCGTCGCTTGCCATGCAGGGCACGCTTCGGTTCTTAGGTGTTATTCACGGTCATGGACTCTTCACAATAGAAAAAATTGTCTGTGATGTTAGAAAAACCTGTTGAACTAGTTAATCTAATCCTCTACTGGCTTGATTCCGACGTCTGAGCCACTTTAGTCACACCAGACTGAAGCCACACGATGCAGGCCCACGCCTCCAGATGCACAATGTTCGCCAAATTTCTGCGTTTTCGACAGTTTTGTACGTCTCCTGTGGGGAATGTACCAAATCTTGTCCAGAGGAAAGTTCCATGGGCCGCTCAAACGGTCCCTATTAGAGGTAGGCCGATGCTGGTGGGCTCTGACAGCCCAAAGTTTCCCGAGTTTCTAGCCCCACCGAGGGACGGGTTCCCCTTCGTGTACGAGTCCACGGAAGAGGTCAACGCCTCTCCCGAAGAGTGCGGTTCGGCAATGAGCAAGGTCATTGACGAGTTGCTCCGAAAGCGTGACGAGGGCGGCGTGCTTTTCCGAGGTTTGCCGATCTCCTCAAGCGAGGAGTTCTCGAGGGTCGTGAAGAACCTCGGGCTGAAGGTGGGGCTATACGTCGGAAACGCAATCAGGCATCAAACTGACGACTTTGTCTACTCCGCCAGCGACCAGCCTCCGGAGTGGTGTATAGAGGCTCACAATGAGCTCGCCTACACCAACTACTTTCCCGAAAAGGTGGGTGACGTACTGCGACTATCTGTTATGTAGCTATTCAGATCTAGACGGCTGGAGAATTGTATATTTAAACATATGGTCCTTCTAATGATATGACCTGAGGGGGTCTAGTCTTTGTGATATGTTGATAGCATGCAATCACTAAAGGGAGAGTCAGTGGCGAATATATACGTATAATGAAAACTCTCCGTACAAATATTGAGGCTTTTCAGACTGTTGTTTCCAGTATGCCTATGTCACGTGTCCAAACTTGGGACCGCTCGGTCTGTTAGTGTTAACGAAAATAGAAATGTAAACGTAAAAAGAATATAGTTACACGTACACAAATAGTGCACACGACTATTCTCATTACTAGTAATTCAGAAAGATGATATCTAGATAGTATGGAACATTCCACAGTTGTCTGGCGTCTTTTAAATGTCTGAAGACAAGGGAGAGTGGAGTTGTCTGATAACACATTTCCTTTGACATGCATGCTTCTCCTTCAATCTTCTAAAGAAGAATGCGGGGAAACATGATACAGATTTTAGCTGGATTTTTGTGTTCCATTCTTCAACCATAATTTAACCTTGAAATACATTTCCGATTGGTCTTGTGTAGTTTGGTGTTCTTTATATCATACTTTTCGTTCCCCCAAGCTGCCCGGCCGGGCCCCGGTTTCGAAATGTGGCGTAGGCCTAACAATGCCTCATTTTCTTTTCAATTCTTTATCAACATTCAAAATGGAAGACAGAATGGCGTTGATGTACACAGAGGGAATATTTTCGTTGAGGTAATCAATGTTGTTTTGCGGCGTCGTGTGTGGCGTAAAGTTCTGGTAGACTGTTGGACTCAGAACCCCCATAGGTCCCGAGTTCAATACTCACCGTTCCCTCGACGTTGTGCCCTTGGGAAATGCACTTTACACGACCTTCTTCACTTCACCCAGGTGTAAAATGGGTACATGACTTGTCGGGGAGGTAAAAGACTACCTTTACCTTTTGTCTATACTGTGTATGTGACACTGTTGAAATAAGTTGATAACTTGAGTGCAGTGCCACGTGCAAATTGTCCCCGTCTGCCCCAAAGCAAATAAATGAATGAATGAAAGACCTTTACTGTACATTTATGCTCAAACAAGTGCTAAGTACAGGTCATAGTGACAAGGCACAATTTCATCTACAGAGACTAACAGTTAACCCTCAAACCAACGTAGCTTTTTTGTGACGTAGATTACCGTATGGGGTCAAAACTGACCCCAAAACGTTTTGTACAAATACAGTTTCTTGTGTGACTCTTTATGTGATTTGTATATATGTATAGTTTCATCAATCTATCTGGGACAATCTGACATGATTAGGTGAGAATACTTCTAGCTCATCATCATAATTCATGCAAAAGATCATGGGGACCACATTTTTCACCAATGCTATTCAGACTGGGTAGGATGTTTTTGATGCCTGTACCAACTTCAATGCTGTATAGCGCCTGAATGGCTTATGCTAGGGCCACCAAACTTGGTAACTTTTTAGAAAATGTTGCAAGCAAACATTTTAAGTGAACAAAGTATGTTCATCATTTTTCATGTTGCAATGGCAAAGGAATTCTGACAGACAAATTTATTACGAAATTTTCTAATTTTGTATTTAACATTTAAGTTTTAAGGTTTTCTTAGCAAATAACAGTTGTTTATCACATCTTATGAAATTCAACGTAAATCTTATGACTCAATATTCATAATTTATTATAATTTGATGACGTCATCAGCCAAAATCCAAGATGGCGACCGAGATTACCCAGATGGCGTCATAATGTCGTTATATAAGATGATAATGGCACAAAAGTTGTTACAATAATTTTTGCTTACATGTACATCATTCTCTGAAAATTTCATGATCCTACGATAAGTAGTTTAGGTGTGGGTCGCAAAGGTTGGTTTAAAAAAATGCTGGGGTCAGTTTTGACCCCACTGGACCATGCATAAACTTTCTTGGATAACTTAATCAACAATGAGCCAATCTCGGTAAAAACGTATAAGAAGTTATAGAACATATAATACAAACAAACTCCTGGAAGGAAATTTGTTTTCGACTAGAAATGTCATAATGGCACACATAGATATACGCCTGGGGTCAGTTTTGACCCCATACGGTGGTTTGAGGGTTAAGTATGTACTGGTATGTACAGGTTCAACTTCTTCTCCCTTTTTAAGACAGTTGTAAACATATGGGCAGACGTAATCAATAATACAGGATTTATCTAGTTGCAAAAGCCTTGACAAATGAATATAATTTTTATCAAGAAGAAATTTTGTTTCAACAGGTGATCTTCTTCTGTGTGGAGCCGCCGACGCCGGGGGCCGGGGGAGAGTCCGTCATCACGGACGTACGGGAGATCCTGCCGCGTCTGGACGGGGACGTGGTGGAGAAGTTCCGTCGGCTCGGCATCATGTACACGCACTACGTGCCGACACGTACTCCTGGGGGGTACAACTCATGGCAATATGTACGTACTGGTATTCCCCTTCGCCAGAAGGTTTTGTTTTTAGCGTGTTTGTCTGTCTGTGTCTGTCTGTTAACAGTGTAACTCGAGAAACCTTGGCTGATATTTGGTAGATGGGTAAAGGTCAAGAAAGCCATCTATCTATCTATCTATCTAACGTATTTAATTTCAAACTGCCCTTTCTACTATCAAGAAAAAAAGCTCTTTAAAGAGGCCGGCCACCAAAGTCCATTACAATCTCTCCACCTTTCAAGACAAAAAGAAAACTCCAAAAAAAAAAAAACACTAACATCGGAGAACCCACACATTGCGGAAAAAGTAGGATTCTTCGTCTTCCACTGTCTTAGGTAAAGAAGTCAAATCCAATAAGTCACATTCCTGAGCTAGCCATTAGACTATCTAGAGCAGTCGCTTGCTATTGGTACTATTTACCATTGTTTGTCACTTTTTGTCACTTTGGGCAAGAATTTGCAGGACACTTATAGATATCCATCTATCCAAGTGACAAGTGTTTTGCACTTAAAGTCTTTTGCACCTTAATAGTAATGAATAGTGTATTCATCCGTCCACAGATGTTTCAAACGGACGACCGAAAAGAGGTGGAAGAACACTTGTCAGCTAACAACATTAACTGGAAATGGGAGGACAACGGCGCCCTCTTGCGGTGGATAACCCTGCCTGCACTGCGACCGTACAGAGGTAGGTGTGCTTCGCTCCCTTTCCACTAGATGCCGCTCTCATTGAGACCAAAATTGGCCAGAGCACACAGCCTGCGCCGAAATGCCCGAGAACACTTGCTGACGTGGAATTTATACGGACACCCTTGTACGCTCCTTGCGCGACCAAATTTTTTTTTCGTCAGTTTCTCGACAATTACCTCATATTTGGTGACGTAGTTGTACATGTACAATGTACCGTTAAGGCCTACGTCACATTTCAAAACTGGGGTCCGGCCGGGCAGCTTTCGGGAACGATAAGTATGGTATAAAAGACATCAAAGCACGAGACGTAAAGAGAATAGTATTATATATTTTTACGTATACTTTTTCTATTTTTTTGTTACCACAAGCAGCCCGGCCGGGCGTCGGTTTCGAAATGTGACGTTAGCCTGAAATGTAACACTAACGTGGCTAGGCTTGCCGACAGGCATGGTTTTTCTGTTATCAATAAGTATCTATCTGAAATTTTCTGCATCTTTCAATGACTAGGGACCGAACTGTGGTTCAACTCTGCCCACTTCAACAACGTGTCGTACCTGAAGCTCCACCCCTACTGGCGCAACAAGGAGCTGCCGGACCACCTCTACCCCTACAACACCTACTACGGAGACGGCTCGGACATTGAGCCTGAGGTCTTACAGCACATACGGGACGTCATATGGCAGGTACGGTACCAGTCTTATACTCAAATATCAGGTCTTACAGCACATACGGGATATCATATGTCAGGTATTTCTATTGTACTGGTAATATCCCCACATACTATAAGTTAGGACTTTTTCAGCAAATACGGGTACTGTACTAGTCAGATTCTCACATATAAGGTCCCACAGCATATACGTATACGGAACGCCATGATATCGCAGGTACTGTACTAGTCATATACTTACATACACTTGTCATCTGTATGCACATGTTTACACTTATCAATTGTTAAATGTATGTCAAGTTGTTAACAATATTATACGAGTGAGTCATTAAATATGAATGTTGAGTGTGTGCAGTTTAAAGTCGTTGTGTAGGAGCAAACTTTAGACATTAACCACCACAAACAGATGATTGACTGAGAGTTGCTTGTTTCTACAGGTGGCCGTGGGTTTCCAGATGCAGAAGGGAGACCTGCTAGTGCTGAACAACATGTACTGTCAACACGCAAGACTCAGCTTCACTGGGCCACGGAAACTCGCCTTTGCTATGACCATGAAGGAAGACTAACAGCACACAAAATTCTGTTACTTTTTCTCATGATACATATGTGCCATATTGAGCAAAAAGTTTAGCGAGAAATGTGTTTTTTTTTTAATATCAGCAGAGATTCTTGAGTAATGCTGGTAATGATCATCTGAAAAAAAAAAAACCGCACACCTCAACATATATGAAAAACTAGAGTTCGGCGACCTCATACCTCCATGAAAATTTAGAGCTTTTGTAAATTTCATGCAATTGACTAAGACATCAACATAATTTATGTGTGTTGTTGTTCATCATTGACTAACGTACACATGTCACAAGTATAAAATTCCAATCATTAGACTTAAAGCGGCTTTGCAATTTTTACATAAATTATGCAAATAAGTTCCTAATTACCATATTTGGTATCTGCTTATATTCCATCTATCATAATTAATAAGTGTTACATTTATTCAAGTCCAGTTATTAGTAATAATGGTATTATACAATTTCCTCATTAATCATGCAAATATGGTCCTCATTTGCATAACATGTATATCATTATGAACACCTTTGCCTAAGCTACCTGCACCCCTAAAATGATGCCAATCCGTCAATCCTTTCTGCAGTTATCCACTTTGGAATGTCTTGACAAAAACGCCCCTGCAGTTCCGAAATTACATGTTAGGGGGCTGAAATCTGCCCCACTTTGTCATGTCACTGCAAGCTATCTACCACCCAAATGTCAAGACTATATCATGTCCGGGACAAGAGATACATTGAAAAAACTGCCATGATAGAATATTCTCATTAATTATGCAAATTTACTCCTATTTTGCATAATTGGTATCTTATCTTGTACAACATTGTCTAAGGTACCTACATACCAAAAATAATGAAAATCCATTGTTCCCTTCTTGAGTTATCCTCTTCAGAAGTTTTTGACAAAAATGCCCCTGCTATCCCAAACCTAGTCGGTAGGGGGCCAAAACTTATGTCACTTATTCCTGAGCACAAGAGCTATCTAACACTCAAAAATCGTGACCATAGCGTGTTCAGAACACGAGATAGCAAAACCGGAAGTTGCGCTGCAGTACCAAGGGAAGCCGCTAGGGGGCCCAAAACCTAATCACTTCTAGCTTTCGTCGCACCCCACCAACACACCAAGTATGAAACTAATCCATCCAGCCGTTCTTGAGTTATCTTGTTGACAGACAGACAGACACACACACAAACGCTGGGTAAAATATAACCTCCATGACATTTCATGGAGGTAATAATAACTCAGTTCTATTGAGGTTAAAAGCTGGCAGCTTGAGCATTAAACACTGGTGAGGGTGGGTTGGTGCCAGAGACTAACTTGCTAATTAATCAATGAATGAAGACCTCCATTGCACATATTTGTCAGACTGGGCTAAGTACAGGTCACAATGATACATGATAAGAATACATTTAACAGATACAAGATAAAACTAGCATTAGATACTAGTAAATTCACCTTCTCCTCGCTATTCAGTTATGGTGGAGATTCACTGTGATTAAACTTCCCACTATGGTCTAAGGTATGATGTACAGCAATATCTACCATCCACACTGGTGTAACTTTTACTACTGTAACACTAGTTCACTTCGTGAATACAGGAATAAATGATTTGTTGAGGCTGCTACCATGTTTTGTTGACTCAATTCTTGATACGGCGTTTATAAAGTCTTTTTTATTTAGCCATCTTGTTATTTTACTCATCTTATTTTTTCGCCCTATCTTATTATTTTGCAGTTCTACAAATGATGTCATCCATTAAATTTACCTGCAATGGCCTCACCTTTCCCAGGTACTTATACTGTGAATATCGGAGATAATATGCATAGGCCCGTTTTTGTTTTGAACACCAGCTGCGTTAGTCCGCGGGATAAAGTCTCTAATTATCAGTACTTACTTACTCATTTCCCATTATCTGTCCTTGATGCACTTATCCCACACCTTAGGATCATCCTCTTTGTACTTAAGGGCCGTGTACGCCTTAATAGACACTCCTGTCATGTGTCCTGTTCAGTGACAGGTCTCCTTGGTAAGGTTATTCACCTCCCTTAACATTTACACGCAAACATATACTAGAAGTGTTTACCTTCACATGTTGTAGTCTAATACTGACAACTGTTAGGTTTATCTTTAGTCCAACACGTTTATGAATCTAGTAACTCGAGCCCCTCTAGATCTGTGATTATGTCAGTTATAAGCCATTTGCTACATTATGTAACCTAACACCACAGGGTGCCTGCTACTTTACTGGTAACCATGGTGGCAGCTGTCTAGTCCAGGTCGTTTACTAGACTTATTTCTAAGGAGAAGGAGAGGAAGAAGAAGAAACAGAGCAAAAACAAAAAGTTTTCCGTGTGGGTAAACAAAAGCAGCTAAGTCGGAAATCTGAATGTTGAAAGCGCTGTAGAAAACTAGTATAGGTACTTGTCCAGAAATCACAACGCAACTATTAGAGCTTGCACTTAATTCGTGGTTTTTAAGGCTACCATCTTCAACATTCTAAGGATTCTGTAGCCTTTATACTGACCGTAAGGTTTGATCCACTTACATCGGGAATGACCCCTACTCGGTAAGTATGGTGGGTTCTTATTACGAGATCGAGATGTGGCTATCCTCAAACACGGGATGCCCTAGCCGAGGAACGTCCCTAACCGAAGCTACCTCATTTACATCTGAATGAAATCAGGAAAGTCGTATTGAATGCCTTTCCCACAAGCATCAGTGAAATAACGGTTTAAATTACAAGATTCGAACCCAAGACGTCTGGTTTGTACAAATGCTCATATGAGACGCAACCCACAATTCTTAGAAAAACAGCAAATTGAAAACAACTAAAAGGAGGAAAGGAGCTGATTGCAAAGTGGAGTCTGAAAACAGTATGTGCTGAGGCGCTATAGTTGTTTCATCCATAAGAATTCTTTCAAGCAGTACGCCCCAATTAACAACTGCTGCATCAACTATTCGTTTTGTTTATTTGTAAACATCGTTATCTTAAGTTCATCTGTGTAGAAGTCAGAAGTTGAACTGTAATTGTCAGTCGAAAATTTGGTTAAGTCCAATTCTTGTTTCAAGTGTTAGAAATTACAGCATTACAGTTAAACTTCGATTCAGGTTTGTCTGCAACATAACACACAGCCAGGGCTAACATGTCCAACCTGTCAAATGCTATTAATAATAGGCCTTAGTGACAAGGGACAGAAAGCTGCCGGCATTGTTAAAATACACAGCAACAGGTTGAAAGCAAAACACTTAGAATAATCTAAAAGATGATTTTTGAAAAAAAGGATTAACTTAAAGATAGATTTAGTCTTGTTTTCGGAACTGGTAGTCAGGGTACACAGAGAAAAAGTTAAAGAGTACACGCCCACCCCTATGAGAAGTTTGGAATGATCCTTTCACTGCGTGTGCCAGACCGCTCGAGGCGTGTAAAAATCTGCCGTCCACAGTCGTGATTATATAAATAACACAGACGCACTTACGCCGAAGGAAACAGACAGCGCCTCCTCGTACGTGCGAAAGGTTTGCTGTGTAACTCGCCTGAAGTCTTCCAGTGGTAAGTACTGCAAATACGTTATGTTAACCCAAGTGTATCATATAAACATTCTGGTTTTGTTTACAAAACCGCCGCCGCGCGCGCGTATTTGCGTTGCGAGTTTAGGACATAATGTTATTACTTTGCCGTAGCGCAGCTTAAAGTCCTGTAACGATAATTTTGTGTTATGTACATGGAATAATTGTCTGTTTGATAGAGATCTTCTGTCAACTTATAGTAGTTTTAGACGTATTTGTTATCAGATGGTCTAGTTTCCGACCCCTTAATCTTAGGATCCGACGTATCTGGATTTTATCTAAGTAATGGGGGCAAGTGTAATAGAAAATAAAGCCTAAGCTTTACAGGGGAAACGCAGGTCCAAATGAAGCTGGTTTGACGTATCTTCGTGTTATGCAGGTGTATAAACTAGCTTACATGGCAACCATATTACGCGCAAAAGGCCAGGCTTTGGGGTTACATGAGCGGACTAACTGGTTTTGTATAAAACAAAAGATGACAGTTTACTCGCAGACGACCTCGCAAACAGACAAGACAACAAATTAGCACCAAGGTTCTTATCCGTATGAGAGAAAGAGCTGGTCTTCTTGGAAACCACACTTCTTGGTTGCAACGTCGGGAATTTAAATCCCGATCCCAATGCTGTGGCTGTGTGAGCCCTGATATAAAACCACACTTAAGGTTTGCAGTCCTTCAATACTGTGATTAAACCGTCTCGTCCGTGCTTTGGACCTGTGACTCACATCTTGAGCTTGTTATCCACTATCCGGAGTTACTGATAAGGTTGAAGATATGCTGCGTGTGCGAAGGCTTAAAACCACTAGTTCCTTCCGCAGTCGTCATTCAGCAACTTTAATTATGTCGTGTCCTGGTTTTCGTCCATGTCTCGAATTACCGTAGCTTTGAATAGACATCGGCAGCGATGATCAGCTCCCTACACAGAACTATAATTGTATGCCAAAAAGCAGTTACTCAAGCAACTGGATATGCACCCACTAGCCTTCGTCAGAGACACAACTATAATTGTATCGTATAAACTGTGGACCATTAATATCATTTTTCTTACGTTATTGATTCGAAGTTTATATAAAGAATGGGTGGACTTAGTAAACCCTATGTGGATGCTAATAGGTATAGAAGCGTGCTGTGAATACTGCTGTGAATGTTTATGTAAAAGTGATTATTGTGATTATGTCATTAAGTCACATCAATCTGTCTTTCCACATGACCGAGCATAAGGGTCACTCAAAACTACACGCATAAAGCAAACAAACCATTTCAAACAGACTTGTCGGTATAACGTCGGTTCACCTTTATCCGTAGGGTAGCATTTATCCGTTAAATATAGAAATGCGGTATGTGGGGATCGTTGAGTCGATGGAAGGTAGTTTCAAATAACATTATTTTGAAAATGTTGACATTTGAAACCCACGTCGTTGACCCGAATTCTCTAAAAACCTTTTTCTTAAACCAACGAATCTAGGTTACCCCACGGATTAAGGTGATCTAGCGTTATAGATATACATTGTTGTAGAGACTACAAACAGCAGAATCGCCTATTCCATCGGTAGAGGCCCAAATCAGCCGATAAAGATTTTATTGTGTATGTACATTTTGTAGATACACGTATGGGCTCGTAGTAAAATAAAAACAAATTACAAGTAATAACTCTCATGACTTAAACATATCTAGTTTTTTTTTTTTTGGGGGGGGGGTCCAGGGTCGGGGATTCGGGGGTGTCTCATTCGACCCCCCCCCCCCCTTCTGTAATTTCAAAACGATTTGGTTCACGATCACAAAATTTGCAGGAGATGATGTGCCCGTAATGTTTTATCTTTTATATAATTTGGGTGGGTTATGGTGTAATATAACATATCTATGACGTCATCATGTGATTTTAGTAGGCCAGACCGACTACATATTGACTTTTTCTTATACACTGTACTTGAAATAAAAACATTCAGTAGTCACATGTCATAAAGATCAGTGGATGAACAAATATGTCAGGATTAACAATTTAGGAGACCAGCCATAAACTAGCCTGACTAAATCTCGCTTATAGCAGCCCGCCCAACATCCGCCGGCCTCCTCTGCGAAGAGGGGCCAGTTACAGCACTGAGTTTGTGTTATACAGACTAGCCATAAACGTTCTGCCTACAGAGATTCTGAACGAGATGACTACCGCAGATAGCAATCACTGAAAAAGAGACAGTGATATAGAGAGAGTATGTCTCCATATGGCACTTTGACGACAATAGGGAGACGTCCATACACGATTATGTATGGTTGATTCGGTCACGATTTTGGAAGGAAGTAGACATTGAATTACGTAGGCGGGTACAGGAGTTGTACATAACAATTCTTGGAAAAAAAATCGGTCTGCCTACCAAATAAGGTAAAGTTTGTCTTGGTGGTAGTCGTTTGCAACGGCGTCTCTGGCAGTGTTGTGGTGTCGAGCCTTTTTATCAATCTCTAGACAATGCACACTGATTTTCAGTTTTGTAATGCTACTTTTAAACTTTTTTATCATTAGTTGTTTTGAGAGATATTCTTCCGTAACAAATAAAGTGCCTTTTGATTTTACAAGGGTTTTGTTGGTACTTGACAGTTGTTCCCTCTAGTCAGAGAGAAACTTGTTTTTCAGACCTTCTTTGAATATGTTTCCAATTTTTCATGTGTCTG
>NC_049994.1:11636108-11663779 GCF_000003815.2 Branchiostoma floridae | reverse complement strand
GAGAATGGAACAAATAGAGGAGTAAGCCGGCCAGAGGAATATAACCGGCCAGGGAACAGCACGCGATCTTCGGATCGCGAGCTGTTCCCTGGCATGTTATATTCCTCTCTATTTGTTACACCTCTACGATTTCTTCCAGCGATCCGGAGTCTGGTAGAGACTAGGCAATAACTGGGGTTAAGTCAAATATTTTGATTTGCTAATGACATAACGTGAATCAAAAGAAACATAAACGAGTTACGTGTGTTTTTTACGGAGTTACATGTATGTACAAGTTCGTATAAAAAATTATGACAGATTGACGGTTATTTTAACCAACCAATGTGACTGCAGGCGTTGGCAGGTATAGGTAAGCCCATAGAGAAATTGGTTAGTTATTCACATTGTCTAGGGCACGGTATTGGGAGGCGGAGTCCATTCCTCATGCTTACACCACCTTTTACCTCCCCAACTGAAGTCAGGTACCCATTTTTTTTACAGTGAATCGAGTGAGCAAAGTTGTGTTTAGTACCTTTCCCAAGAATACTCGGTCGGTAGCATGACTGGAAGAACCCAGGACCGTATTGGTGGGGTTGTATGTGTGGGTGTTTAGCTCCGAAGCAAGAGGTCCTGAGCAGTTGTTGAATAGCCCTAATCTACCTTTATTCAGTCTCATATTTCTGTTGAAAATACATGGAACAAAGCTGATTATGTTCATTATTGAGCATAACTTCCAGATCATGGGATAACTGATGGGCGTTTGATCAAATCTCTGTCTCATTTCCGTGGTCCATTTGGAGACATTCAATCGCCGTTAATGGGAATCCTCTTCTAAAGGAACTGTCATAACAACGAGATCAGTATGATCGATATGACGTGTGTGCAAATATCGTAAGTGTCCAACTCCAATAAAACGTGTGCAAAACTACGCATTTATCAAACACTTTTTATACTACGCATTTCTAAAGTTCCAACCGATCTTCTGTGTGAATTGTCATGACGACGAGGTTGCTATGACGCATTTATGACGTGTGTGCAAATATCGTAGCCTAGGTGTCCACCTACGATAAAACTTGTGCAAAACAGCTTTTTTACTACATATTTCTCAAGTTTCAACTTCCGACCGACCTACGATTAGAATCATAGCTTCTGAGTGAATTGCCATGACGACGGGTCGGTATGACGCGTCTATGACGTATATGCAAATATAGTAACCTAGGTGCCTACCTCCAACAAAACGTGTGCGAAACAGCTTTTACTACACATTTCTCAAGGTTCAACTTCCAACGGACCTACGATTAGAATCGTAGCTTCTGAGTGAATTGTCATGACGACAGGTCGGTATGACGCGGCCTATGACGCGATACAAATATATTAGCCCAGGTGTCCACCGCTTGTAAAAAGTACCGCACAATAGCTTTCTTTCCTGTGTATTTCCCAATTCTCAACTTCTAACCGGCCCATGAGTATGGTGAGAATGGTACCATCTGAGTTAATTGTCATTATATATGTCTGTATGACGCGTCTATGACGTATATGCAAATAAGCTAGCTGTCAACCTCCAATAAAGCTGCGGAATTTTTCTACTTTCCAATTTCTTTCTGCATTCCAAGTTCAAATTGGTCTTTAATGAGAATCGTACGTCGCAGACTGTGATAAGATAAAGGTGAGAGTAATTTGAGTTTTCTTCGCTGTTTGAATGATATGTTGAATTAAAATTCCCAACTGGTTCTTGACAAAATTTCTGTGTCGTTACAAAAATATTTTAACGTATCGTAATGAGCCTACGACGACATATCAATGGCGTAACGCAAATATGCAAATATTTGAACTGACCTGTCCATCCACAATGCAGCAAAATTACAACAAATACCACGCGTGTCTTATTTTAGAGTATTCTGAAAGGTTAACGTAGATTTTGCAGACAGAATGTCAATAAAGAATTATGCAAAGTTATTGCGTATCCTCCTTTGCAGACTTCGAGTGGGCCTGGTTTCATCTTATGGGGGGGGGGGGGGTGGGGTCAAAGTTGGCTAAGGTTCTCAAATGCAGAATACGGTACTTTGCCGTGGAAGGAGTACCCCCCCCCCCCCTCCCCCATATGAAAAAAACTAACCCTGCCCCAAATCTGCCAAAAAGCTAGGTGTTGCCGTTGTAATGGTTTAAAAACTTAACCCATCTTCCTGAAAATTGAAAATACCGAATGACATATTTATTCGATTACCTGGCATGGATGAAAATTGATTCGAGGAAAATCACATTACTTCCCGAAATACGTAAGTAACTTTCTTCTGCGGGGTCGATAGAATTAGATGTTGTATCAAAAAGTAATTCTCCGATTCTAAATCTGATTTCCTGGAAATCTAATTCCCAGTGGCAAATTAGTTCCATGGCTTAGTTAGTTAGATAAGAAGGAATCGGGAAGGCAATCCAATTATGTCGGTTAAGAGAAAAGACCATCAATTAATCCATCCGTCTATCCGTCCATCCATCCCTCTATCCATCGACCAGTTCTTCCCTCCATCCGTCGAGCGATCCGTTCGTCCCTCGGTCCATTCATATCATCCCTCCATTCATATCTCACCGTCAATCCATCCATCTATCCATCCCTCCATCCCTCCATTCCTCCAACCATCCCTCTATCCATCCACCCATTCATCAATCAATGCACGCATCCATGCATCCATCCATCCACCCATCCATCCACCCATCCATCCATCCGTCCACCTTTTTATCCATCCATCCATCCATCTAGACATACAGACAGATAGATAGACAGACAGACAGACATACAAATAGACAGATAGATAGAGAGTCGTGTAAAATATATCTCCACCATGATCCTAACCACAGAATACCGTTGTTATTTGCATTGTTATTTTGTTCACGACCTTTGGAGAGCGACTTCTTTGATTTTGGAAGGTTGCCGGCGCCATCGAAGTTTCTCTTTAGAAGTTCAAAGTCAAGATAAATTACTGGAAAAAGAGGAAGAGTGGGTGAGGTAGGGCAGCCGAGTCGGCGCGTTTTAGGACAAGATAACTCATCTTTTTTTCAGCTGTTGTCTGGAAGACGTGAGAGGTTGTCTTCAGGTAGTAAATGCAACTCTTCGCATTTACTGCCCAAAGACAGCCTCTCATGCTACAATTTATGAAAGTCTCTAATAGCTTTCTCAGATTCAGAAGACTAACCGACGGGTAAGATTTGTGGAACATCGGTGTCGAGCCAAGTAGTAAATACTCTCGTTCGTTATGGTATGGAAACCGAGTGGCTGGAAAAGTTTGACTTTTGCGAATACTTTTTTATTTATTTTGAAAACTTCGGAAAAGTAATTTTAGACATGGCTATGTGGAATGAAATAAATTTATTAACTGCTTGGTCGTGACTTCAGGTCGATCAAGTATGTTATACTATGTAGGTAGTAAATAATGGATGCATAAGACTTAAGGGGACTCGTATTAACTTTGAGTTTATGCCTTATTACAAGATATTGCAAACCTCTATTACGTCAGGATGATTCCATCATGATTCCATTATGGGGCACGCCCATTTTTTAAAGAAAATCGAATTTCACGGCTAGAGTTTCCTTGCATATTGATGGCATTTCTGAGAAATGTACATAAAAGTGATGGTAAAACGTTAAGGCGTTTTTTTCAATCTTTCCGAGAATTTCAGTTTAGTCGATGCGTCACACTGCTTTGTTCTCTTTGGTCACAGAAGCGTATTTGTGAGGGATGTTAGATTTCATTTCGCACGATGCTTTATGGCTTCATCACATTCATTTATTTATAAATCTTGCGCAGAAGACGAGACCACAGGAATGGGAGTGCTGTCAAAATACCGACAAAAGAAAAGAAGAAACTGTCAAAGCTTTTCGAGAAACCCACCGCCCACGAGAATAATGCACAGAAGTCTCTTCTTTGAGAGAGCCATGTCTCCTTTGAACCAATTACACAATGATTGAAATGGCTTCAAAAGATTCTGAGCAGATTATATCCATCATTCTAGCCACGAAAAATAGATATGTCTGCGCGATCCGTCCAATATAGTTCTTTTTAGGCAATATTAATGACAGTTTGGAAACAATCCACTTAGGCTACGGTCCCAATGGGAATAAGAGGCCCCGCCGGGCAGTTCACAGGAAAGCTGTTTTTGACACTTTCGGGCTTGACCCCTACGTGGTCCCGTAGGACACTTTGCGACTTCCGGGATATTTTTTAGCCCGGCCGAGCCCCAGTTTGAATTTAAGTGGGACTTAAAGTGACCCCGGGACCATGTATCAAATAGATACCGTAGGTACCGAAATTCAAAACAACGGTCCATTTCTCTAATGGTCCATCCTCTTTTCTGTTGGGTGGAGTATCCGACTTCCACTGGCGTATCTTAATGTAACAACCCTAAGTTTAACTGAAGAAACTTATCAGCCTATAAACTCTACTCTTCATCGCTCTTAGTTTTCTTGGGCCGGTAAGCTAATAGCTTCTCAGCGTCAACACCTGACTTGTTACCAGGAAACCTGGAACATGTTGGCACCCGTCAGTCGCGATCGCTCTTGTTGATTTAGATTCCACACGACGTTTTGTGTTTCCCTTATCGTCTTCGTCGGATGGGATTCATAATAGATGAAGTCTAAATGGGCTATACGATGCCGAATCACACACCCCTGCCAGCAAACTGTCGATATTTGTCCAAAAGCTAGTCAAAGCAATCCAGACCCATCGTCTATACAGTCAAAGTAATTCTGCCTTTTGCCTTCAGTGAATGTATAACGCACATGAGTATGGGACTAGGTGAGGTGAATACATAACGTCCCATTTTGCTTGTTACGTCAAATGGACGTCAGGTACACACGTACTAGTTCGATACGTTCTCTGCGTCACCCAGAAACAAATTAAGCCTTAAGGGAGAACTCAAATTCCGGGAAAGAATATAAAGTATGGAGCCTTTATATATAAAGGCTAAATATACAGTATGGAATATAAAGTAAAGGTCAAACTTCTGCAATGTACCCGGCAACTCGTCTTCTATAGGAGAACGGAGGAAACTATTTCCTGCTTGGCTCAACAGTTAAGTCCGGCAAATATACCCATCGGCGAGTGTGCTTCAGAGATAGTTGTGGGAGACTTACATAAAGTGTTTTGAGAAACTATTTCCTGCTTGGCTCAACAATTAAGTCCCGCAAATTTACCCGTCGGCGAGTGAGCTTCAGAGATAGTTGTGGGAGACTTACATAAAGTGTTTTAAGATAGGTTCTGTGTTCTTGCGAAGTAACTTTGTGTAGGCCCCGTCTAATCTGTTTTAGAGTTGGCAAGTAAGTGTCCATGTTTCTGCACCTTATAGCTGAATTGTTTCCTCTACTAGGGCAATGAAAATTTTAGTTTCAGTTTGTTGGGGAAATTATGTTTCCATATTTTCTTCCATTTATTGCTTGCTTGCCATGCTAGGGCTTTCCTAGTTTCAAAATCCTTTTTAGGACACATGGTGTGTGTGTCATACCTTTCAACCTTTCAATGTGTTTTCTGATAAAAAAATGGTTTAAAAAATCATTTGCTTTAAAGCTCGAAAATGCACCCTTTTCAAATAGAACATTAAAATTAACTATCACCAACATCACAGTGTTTGTGATAAGAAACAGACTAAAGCTTCCTGTTGGCTTCTTTACTTTCTAAGACGCCCCAGGATGTCGTAAGATCTAAAGGTCGCCACTGTAAAACAATTTACAAGAGGCCGTCTGGGCAGAAATTAATGGGCAGCGTCTAAAGACAGCACCAAAAGTGGATAAAAACCCCTTTAGAATCGTTTTCGTGATGCACAAAAGGACAGGAAGACATTTTTTATTGTCATTGGATGTAGGAGACACAAGTATGATCTTTATTCATTACATTTCAGCCAAGAGAAGCAAAATTGACTGTCTAATGTAACACGACCAAAAACACCAGACAACGATATCATAAAACTGATAACTCGTTCTCAGGTTTTCATTGTTAAACATAACCATAATTTTCCTTCTGTACACCATACTCAATCCAAGCGAAGAAATGGATTTTCATTTACATTACAATTGACATTAACATCAATTATGCTCCATTGCTAATTGTGTATCGAAATTACAGGGCTTATCGTCAAGGGACTAGGTAGGTAGGTAGGTATCATCTTCAACAAGCACATTGTCATCCACAAATTTGGTGATCTTACAGTAAGCCGTTTTGAAATTATAAAGCTCATCCAGTCCTTGTCCAAAAAGCCCAGTCTGGATAGGGTTAAACCCGGTCTAACATGAACACACATTAACTAAAACAAGCAAACGAACCGAAAAAACCCTCCGTCCTCACTGAGGTGATACTCCCCTGGAAAGGTCTACCGTCTATTGCACCATTGGCCATTCATCCCCCATGTCGATAATGGTTTCCATCTGCAGGCAGAGCTTTCCTCTTCGATTGCCCACATCCATCACACTCTAAATGGTTGAACACGAAACACATTGAGCGCTGCAGATACAAGGGTGATGACTGGGTTGTTTCCTCGCTGCTGCCAGACGGTTACGCGTGGGCGTCCTAGACTTTGTACATGGTGTTTCTGGTAGTTAGATAAACTACCACCATAAAATCGTCTTGTAGAGCTTACATTTAACGCCCAACTGGGCATGATGGAAAGTTAATTGTAAAAGGGAAACAATCTTTCACAGCCTTGGCGTAGAAGTGGTCAGGGAGTATTATAGCGTTGGAAAGATTGGTCCCGAAATTACCCTACTAGTTCTTTGTAGTTTGCTAAAACGACTGGGCGCGTAGTCCATTAACGACGTTTCAAATACTTCCCATCATGAGAGAATCCCAAGATTCAAGTAAAATATACACAAATTACACAAGATAACACGTGCCCTAGTATTAGCTGTTTGCTAATGCGTGTTTCTTTCATTGCTACTGCCAATTAGAGCGGGTAGTTATTTTGCGAACACCCGCATCATGTATTTGGTGGGGCGGTCACCAGAATCGGTGAGGCATAGCATACGGCAGCGGTCTATATGTATGTAAACTGCTGTAGAGTGCCTTTATTGCGACCCGGTCCAAGGGATGTGAAATTCTCCGAGCAATTTAGCTGTGAGATGTGGGTTGTTGCCAAGCCTTAGCGGAACATTTGGAGGTAGGTCCCGATTGCAAGATATTTTCTTATTACCCCCATTCCACTAGTTCGTAGTCCTCGCTGCTACCACCTTTTGACCAAACCCTATGATAGAACGCTCAACGAATTTAAATTTTCAAGAAAAGCGACGAAACTTTGCTCTTTGTTTTGCAGTCTTTTCGGTGATACGTTCATAATATGCATGATATTCTAATCATGACGTCAAGAGTTACCTAAGTCCAATCGAGGTCGCAGCGCTAGTGGATTGGGAGCTTAAAAATATAAAAGGCTGCCAGCAATTTATCTGCGAGCTCTGGGTTCCCCAGCTCTAACACAGTGTTTTCAAATAGGTTACTCTTGCAAGATATTTTCATTTGGCGACCTGTAACGGTTATTTGATCTTATACAGCTCAGTCAATCTGATATACAATGGAGACGTCGACATAAGACGCTTGCAATCTTATCTCTAGTTTCCAAACTTGTAGCATCTTATCTGAAGAAATCAGACTGGTATTAAAATGACGATCACAGCGCAGTTTTGATTAACTACGCTGGAATCTATTTCGAAGCAGTCGACACATTGAAAAATTTATTTGGAAGTGTAAGCTGCTTTTCACATGTTTTGCGCTAGATATGATTTTTTTTTTAATTTTCAGTCATGGATTGCAAAGCTCCGAAGAATATCATAATAGCAGATTCAATATTGAAGATTTAGTCTACAGTGGCTACATGTTACACATTTAGAACTTGTTGTGAAGATAATGTACAACGAAAAATGTTTCCGGTGTTCCAATTTTAGCGTGTTTACAGTGACGTGTTCACCTCGAACATCCCCCTTTTACAGTAAAACTCTGTTTTGCGCTAGATATGATTTTTTTTTTAATTTTCAGTCATGGATTGCAAAGCTCCGAAGAATATCATAATAGCAGATTCAATATTGAAGATTTAGTCTACAGTGGCTACATGTTACACATTTAGAACTTGTTGTGAAGATAATGTACAACGAAAAATGTTTCCGGTGTTCCAATTTTAGCGTGTTTACAGTGACGTGTTCACCTCGAACATCCCCCTTTTACAGTAAAACTCTGCATGGCAGTTTCAACTTAAAACCATCGCGCGCGAACACTAAATTTTTCCCTATCGCAAAATCAAAATCCCCTGGGCATGTGACCATTTCACCTCTCACAGTATTGCATCTTGGAATGTCGCCATAGTTTAACGATGCTGCATTTGGTAAATGTCTTATTGCAGCCTGGTAATAAACCCATAAAGCTGTTAACATTTTCCGGTGGCTATAGAAACTCGGTACAGTTATCAGTAATTCTAAGGTCCTTTGTACGTAAGATGGCCCGATGTTCGCATTTCCCATATATCGCACACAAAGTTCCAGATGGCCTTTTTCCCATCGGGGTGGCGTGATCGCGCAAAAGAGCAATGGTTCCCGAATGATCTGTAAAACATGTTTGTATGCGAAGCCGTTAGGAGACACTAATGTGGGTGATTTTGTCGGAGAGCACTAGCGGTAGGCAAACCCTGGTAAATTCGAAATAGTCCTGACGTCAGCAAAATACCATGCTTATTGAGTCTTAATCACTTACCGACTAATAACAATTCTTATTGATTCGAGCCGTCACCTACCAAATATGCTTTTAATGGTGGAAAAGATGAGGGAGGTCCCACGGCATTTCTGAGACCGTAGGCGCAGTGGGTTATTATCCACTGTGTCTTTGGCACGGTACTAAAGGCGGAGCCCATCCCTTTCTTTCCTCAACTTTCTACAACCCCAACCGAAGTCAGGTATCCATTTTGCACCTGGGTGGAGAGAGGAAAGTCGTGTTAAGTGCCTTTCTATGTAGAAATGCAATGTATCGAACCCGTATCCTTTCGACCTCGGTCCTCTAGCCTAGTCATTGGGCCATGCGATGCAACGACGGCCATTTTGATGCATTGATGTGAGGTAAGGCAATGTACGCATATACAGTATCAGACGACGTAAGGGTGGTATCTCACTGCACTTGGGACACCTGTGCGGCTCTGCGGGGTTCATTGACTGCGGCACTGTTGTGTTATTTTCACCAATTATTATGATTTAGATATGGCTTAATACGTAAAAGTATGACTTAGAAGACAACAACATACACCAAACGTAAGAGAATGCATTCTTTATCTCTGAAATTCGCTGAGCACTTTTCGAATCCGCAGTGCCACACCGGTGCCCCGAGTGTAGTGAGATACCACCTTAAGATGAAGTAGAAGAACTTTACTGCACAAAAATTGATGTGTATGTGTGTTAACCGACACCATCAACGCAACACAAACTTTCCTAACATGAATCAAAATAAGTGGGATAAAAGATTCGTTATCATTTTCCGTTCTAATGATAAAAAACAGCCTCCAGATCCTTTAATGTTATATCAGCCAATGCCGAATGGGACCCCCTTTTCAATATTTTTTGACATCGATGCTAAGAATTGACCAAAACTACGACGTAGGTCTACCTGGGGATTTTCACAGCCCATGAAAACCAATCATAAGATATCCTACTTAATACTTATGTCACTAGTTGGGAAACAGCCAGCAAAAGGAATTGATTATCGTCTCATAAAGTTGATCTTTTGAGATGATATTGACCTTGACAAAATAGAAGATGTCTCTTGCAAAAGAAGCTAACTCCTCTTCTGCGCTTATTGGCATTGCAGTTAGATAAATGGGGTCCGGGCCATAGAGTAGGCATGGCGCCAAGTGGATACAAAGGAAAGTCTGAGAAGTAACTTTATTCCATGAGCTGTTTGTGTCGTGCTGCATTTGAAAGCCCTTAAGACTACGGCTATCTATAAAGCAAGACTTAGTTTACACGGATGAAATGAGCCTGCTATCATGTATTTTGCAAATCATTCTAAAACGTCCTTTGGGGTTGGTACTTTAAAGGAGTTCAAGATTCACAACCATTTCCATTGTGGGCGAGGACTTGAAAGGTTTTAGTGCTTGAACGAGTGCCATTTGAGTTGTCGAGTGAATGACGTCATTCGAGTCGCAGACTTGCACGTCAAAGTTTTATCCAGTGAAGAGGCAAAACTTCAAAAACTCAAATTGGACTCCCTCTAGCACGAAAACCTTTCAAGGCATTCCTACACAATGGCAAGTAGATGGATGTATGGCGTACAAAGCAGATTTACATTGATTGACGAACATATAGGCTTTAATATAATAGGTTCAAATTGGAAAAAGGAGCCCTGTAGGGCGATTCACGAGCTTTTTTTTGCACTTTCGGGCGTGTCCCCTACTTGACCTCGTGTGGAACTTTGCGGCTTCTGGGGTATTTTTTGGGCCCGGCCGGGCACCGGGTTGAATTTAAGTCGGACTGAAAATGAACCCGGGACCCAGTAACGAAGAGACGCCGTGACCTACCCGTGGGGGAACCCCGAGGGGTACCCCTTGGTATCCGGTAGTCCACAGGGACAAATTTGTGGCTCGGGACCCGGCCGGGCTTCGTCACTGGCGGGCACCGATGCAATTGGGACCTTATCCAGTGAGGGAGTGCCATGGAAGTTGTGAATGGATGGCATCATTGACACTCAGACTTGCCAGGCAAAGTTTTATCAAGCAAAGAGCGAACTCTTAGTTGAAAAGTAACACGTCAGCCCTCAGATCAGAATATTTCTCTGTCTAAAGTAAGAGCAATGAATAGCCCTACAAAGCAACGTTACATCGATTGTCACACTATGTTGAAGTTGACAGATTCTTTAATTGATGAGGATTGTCGCCGTGTACTAATGGATGAAAACACAAAGTGCCCTGTCTCGCCAACACGACTAAGATAAGATTCGGTTCAGACATACTTAAGCAAAGCTTGGACGATATCCAGATTGCTTCGACTCGGAATAGAAAACAGATGAGCGAGTAGATTTTATAGGATGCATGCAATCTTTAGCAATTATAAAGTTATATAATATATGCCTAATATAAAATTTTGTTATGACATCATTTACAATTTTACTAGAAAGATTCCAGGAAGATACGTGGAAGGTCTACGCGTCTTAATAACTTCAACAATATAAAATTTAATTGCCAGTTACGGGATTTATTAACCGAGAATTGAGGAGCTCAAAAATTTATTTTACCCTATAGATATTGAAGAATTAAATTTATTGCCAATAAGTACTATCATATCAATCTCATTAGATAGCTTTGAAACCAAATACATTTATGTGCAAAGGTCACTAGGTAGTGTGACAAGTTGATGGGTGTGATGTAACCAGCTGCTACCGTGTTCCTACAAAGCTGGTGTGTTTTGCACAAGGGCGGTGATAGCGGCTATACAGATACGGATACGGATACAGAAGCTGGTGTGTTATAACGTTACGCTTAAGGGCGGTTATACCGACTATATAGATGCAAATACAGAAGCTGATGTTTTACACTAAGGCCACAGCAAGTAAATTCAATGGATAACATCCTCTGCAGACTGCAAAAATAGTGCGATAGGGTGAACAAAAAACAAGATGGGTGAAAAAAAACAAGAT
Source organism: Branchiostoma floridae (assembly GCF_000003815.2). NCBI lineage: Eukaryota > Metazoa > Chordata > Leptocardii > Amphioxiformes > Branchiostomatidae > Branchiostoma > Branchiostoma floridae. The sequence goes on along the minus strand of NC_049994.1, from coordinate 11,652,161 downwards.
GGCTACATTTTCAAAAATAGGTGCCATTAAGTTGTGATGAATGTTGTAACAAGAATTAAAGGGACAAAACATGGTATCAGAGCCAACAAGGCATTCATTCCCGCATTCAAGACATAGACTGGTGTGGTAAAAGTGACACTAGTGTGATAGACTGGCATCACCATCATAGTATGTGTTGATAATCACACTCATGGCTTCCATATTGTTGTCACTTTTACAACTATCCAATAAGTTTTATTTCTACAACTACAGTCCTGGGCACCTAGCAAGTGTCACTTCTACAAGTATAATTATTAGGCTACAACACAATGTATTTGCTCATTTTGGTACTTTATCGTCATGTTTACCATGCAGAAGAAAAAAAATCTTGTTTCTTTTTCTGAAATCAGGCACAAATTAATGCGCGCGCTGGTGTCATCCATAAAATTTACTTGCAGTGCCCTATAGGGCGGTAGTACAGATACGGATACATGCATAGAACAAAGGAGTATTCTAATTCCCCTATTGCCAGAACCATTGTCACCCCCGAGAAAGTTATGTGCCCAATGATTGCGGAAATCGATGGATTAATTTGCAGTGAATGAGCATTTCATCTGTTCAAGAATTGCAAAAAGGCACGCACGGTCCCTCTGAAATATGAAATCGGAGATGGAATAACGATTTATCTGTCTGAGAAAATGTCTGTACAAGATGCTTCACCGTTCAATCTTTTAGGTTCCTATCTTGACTTATGCAATTTATTCTGTTCATAAGGCCCCCTTTCCACTAGACGGCGATCGCGCTGCGCTCTCACTGCGACCTAAAGAGGATATGTGTAACATTCGCTTTCACTCTGGGTATGTCATACAAAACGTAAGAGTGTGACTGAGAAGACAACAAAACACACAAAGTTTAAAAAGATTCGTTTCTTTTCGATACAATTCGTTGAACGATATGTCAAATTTTAGGTCGCAGAGAGAGCGCGGCGAGAGCGCCGCCCTAGTGGAAAGGGGGTGTAATTAGGGCAGGTGTCTAGTTGTACCTAGTGACATAGAATAAAGTTAAAATACGAAATACGCAAAACATCTATGGTTACCCAAGAAATTGGATAAGATTTGAAAACAGACGTTTCAGTCGACATCCACTGTTTTTCGTCAGTGACAAGTGGACGAGAATCTGGAATTACCAGGTTTTGAATGCTATAGATTTCAATTGATGCGAAGACTAGCAGATACGTGTAGTTACGACGTATGCCCTTGAATGATATGCGTTGTCCACGGCTTACAGGATTCTTGTTTTAATGCTATTTCAAGACTCAGCGCCAAGCCATAACACATGATGCAGTGTTACTAACGTAATAGCGCCTTTATGCTGCAATGGACATAAACTACCAGACCTCTTTATTCTGCATTTAAGATAAACTACCAGATCTTTTTATATAACTCTGAACATTGTACATCATATCAAAGTCACCCATTCCATTACACACTAGACTGAGCACATAATACTTGATGCTGTTAAAAATGCCATTGCTGCTGATAGATGCCCTTTATTATACGCACTATTTCAGAAGATGTTGTACATCAAACTGTTCCTTAAAACGGTTCTTCTCAGACCAGTTACTTTAAGGAATCTTGATTTATAGGCAGGACATTCCCATGGCGTCTCGGATCTTTGTGGTCTTCCATTTCGACATCAGCTCATCCATATTAAATCGATATGGCCATTTCATTCTGCAAGCTTGTAAACGAACAGCTTTAGATTTAAAGATCTGCAATTATGGTTTGGAGTCAGGGAGACAGGTTTGGGTGCTGTTAATGCTATCCTAGTGCGCAAAAGAACACGTTTTGTTCTAAGGATTGATAGCTTTTACTGTAGACCCATGTCCTGTCCGGATACGTAAAGGTACAGAATTATAAAAGTCGTGATAAGTATATTGACACGGCTTCTAACACTAACCTAAAACATGAGTTATAAACCTACTTTTATATATAGGTTCGGCTTCGTCTATTCTCTTTGTGCATTTACAATATAGGTTGAGATTGGTTTGTCAAAGATGTATACAATGGTCAAAACGCATAAGAAAAATACATTTCTCAGTTTTTGTCTAATTTTCTTACAATTTGATTAAAAAGAATAGAAATAATGATCAGTAATCCGTGGACAAGAGCATTGGCAGGATAGGCACGTTTATCAATTTATATGGCTATTTTATCTGTGATCATAAATGCTTTATTGGAAATAAATAGCCTCGTCCTGATTTTGATGTACAAAACATTAAAGCTCATATCTGTTGGCCAACGACTGGTTTTACTTTTTGTGTTTGGCGTTTGGCTTTCAAAACTTTGGGGTGGAATTCTGATGTGTGATGTTTTCAAGGAAGATGGAATATGATGTGATACAAAAAGCACGTTTTTAATGATATGATTGTCTATGACTATACCCACAAAATATATTTCATGTTTCGTTTTTGATATGGCATTTGCGAGCTGAATAAGATGAGCACCAGCAGTTGCAGGGGTGCCTAAGCATTTGCACGAACCCTATGAAATTCGTACGAATATTATGTGATACACACGAATCACTATGCGAAAACGCACGAATATTATGAAATTCGCACGAATCACTATGCGAAATCGTACGAATTTTATGAAATTCGCACGAATCACTATGTGACACACACGAGCCTTATGTGATTTGCACGATCCTTATGCAAAAACGGCGGCCGGGAGGAGGCATGATTTTGAGCGTTTCTACCCGAGATATTTATATTTCAAGGCATGGAATGGACATTTACCGTCGCAAAGATGTATTTGATAGCCTGTGAGCTACTGTTTAGCTTCATTTCGGCGTGTTACATCGTATTTTCAGTCGCCGAAGCGGCGAAGCCGCCATCTTGAAAATCCCGCTCCGTTTGTCACGTGACCCCGCCAGTGGTTGCGCAATTTCGCATAAGGATCGTGCAAATCACATAAGGCTCGTGTGTGTCACATAGTGATTCGTGCGAATTTCATAAAATTCGTACGATTTCGCATAGTGATTCGTGCGAATTTCATAATATTCGTGCGTTTTCGCATAGTGATTCGTGTGTATCACATAATATTCGTACGAATTTCATAGGGATCGTGCAAATGCTTAGGCACCCCTGAGTTGATAGTTTGCAAGGTTATGTTCACGATGCCACGGTTGAAAAATTGAGGCATAGGCAGTATTTCATAAGATTTACGGATCTTTCCAACAGGGATACCCAGTCCCTCACTGTCAGCCTACAAAGCATGTCGTTTTGAGCTGATGAGAAAAATTGTACACTCAAACCCCTAACGCATTCTGTCCTTTCAAATCTTTAAATTGATAGCGTGTGTAGACAAAGCACCCACCACGCGATGGCACAGATGTTGATGAAATTTAGGAAGCCCTTGACACGCAGTTCACTGTCTCTACCGATCACATGGGAACTAATACCTACCCTAGCCCCGCTATATTTGTCACGTCCCCAGAAAATAAGGTTGGTGTATACGAAGGCTCGTAGACATACTGATTTGAGTATAATTTATTCTCTGTGCACCCTAAAACGGATGCAAGTGTGCGAATGAAAATGGGAGAAATAGTTTCCCATTATGAAATCTTATGTGAACAGGAAGGTTTAACACATGACTGAACAATAAAACATGGTATTGCCGAACAAGAAATGATTGATTTGTTTTTTTTCACATCTTTTTGAGACTTTTAAAGACTTCGCTAGAGTCCGTTTTCCGATGTTGTTGTTTTGCTTTCAATTTACTCCATAAATTAGGTCATATTTGCATATTCTTTTTAAGATTTTCAGAATGGTCACATTCTTAAACTGATGAAAATTTATGAGCGCGAATGTCATCCATATAATGAAGTCGGTGGGGCCTTACATTGACAAAATGCAAGTAATGATGGGTCCAAGAGGCCACAAGATAGATGAGCCTACATTAATCTAATGGGACGTGGTTGAGCCGACTGACAGTACATCACCGCGTGCCGTCAAAGAGACTTTAAATGTAGCATCAGGCGAGGATCCCTGTGCGCGTAGACCTGGTCATCATCCAAGTCAACGTGGCGAAATGCAACTTCTGTAGTCCCGTTTCTTTCCAGTTGAGACAATATAATTACAACAGTCACGTCAATGAAGGTTAGACAACCAGTTAATAAGATACACCAAAAAGCAGTCACTCAGGCAATTCGATATTATTTTGGAAACGGCCAGACGTTGCATCAACATAGTCTTAACTTGTCTTACCTTAAAGTTTGTAGCTTTGGGGCCATTGGAAATTTGTCTTCCTCACCACCTTTTTGCATATTGATTCATAGTTAGGATAAAAATATTTTTCAACTAGATCTTTTTTACATATAAATTCACAGCTAAGATATAAAACCCTCTCCAAATAGATGTCACTGACGAAAACTAGTGGATGCTAGTTGTAATGTCTGACCGTTTCCAAAATTATATCCAGTTGCTTGAGTTACTGTTTTTTGGCGAATTACAACAGTCAGTCAGGTCTGAGTTCTTAAATCTGTGACATGGTTCCGTTTGCCCTCATCACTTGGTGTCATCTTCGGGTTGCCACGTTTAGTTTACTGTCTGTTCATGTCGGCAGCTGCCTGTGGCCAGGATGGCCTCCTGAACACTCTTCTGTCACGGTATATCGACAGACAAATCTCCGAAGATAGATTGGCACCTAATACCTGGTTCTGCATGAATAGGAAATCCTCGACATGTCGGGTGTGTGTATGGGTGGGGGGCACACAGTAATACCCCTGTCATGAAAATCGAAAAATCGATTGGACGACGATTCTGCGGCAATCGCCCGAGCCTCGCTTATAATAATAACTTTATTGCACAGCCATTGTACAAGGTACAAAGTATGGCTTATATGTGACAGGGACCGTTTTTTCAGGTGAAACATACGCGCAACCCTCTGTCGATCTTAAATATGGCCGATCTTCCATCGATGCGTACAAAGATCGTGGATAATGTGACAGGGGCATAACAGTGTACTTAATCAAAAAGCTACAGCTGGACAACTTTAGCAGGCACTTATTGATCAGTATCCATTTACATCGACATCAGGGCTTCCTAATTCTCCTTCATAATCCTAACCGGCAGCAGCACTTACAATCAGCTCAGGCCCCGGTGGAAATGCGCGGGTAGGATAATCCAAAATGAACATTAAAAGGCTCTTTCCTCTGTACAATATCATTTGATTACGCTAAGTTTATTTGCTCTGAGGCACCGGTCCATCTTGATTTGCAAAGTGCGGCTATCGAGTTACAGATTGTGCTTTTGTCGACTGTTTCCTGCTTGAAGCAAACTGGAAACCGAAATCTAGAAAAGCCTGGCCTTTTAAGTGAATGTAAATCTCCAATGCGTCGATATAAGTACAAGTAAATCATATCTAATATAAGATAATGTGGGCAACTAAAGATGAACTCTCTAAAGCGTATCAGGTTTTGGATAGCATCCACTATCTTTCATCAGTGACAGAAAATGAATACTAGAATAAATCAAGCGATTAAATAAGTTCTCTGAATAGCCAGATGTTTCAGATAGCAGCACTTTATCTTTCATTAGTGACTGAGATTTTATCTAAGACAGCGAGACAGCGGATACGCTATCTGAAACATCTGACTCTTTAGATAAACTATCCAGTGGCAGTTACTTGATCTATTTTGTGTCACGAAAGTCTTATATGTTAAATATATTCACGATTGTTTATACCGTAGAACCAATAGTGTAAATGGCATGCTAGACCCTTTATGTTGATGTATCCATACCTATAGATATCCATACATATGTGTTTAGTTGTACTGTAAGTAGTTGTTATTCATGTAGACCTTACGAAAGTCGCTGTACTTTTGTCGTTGTCAATAAAGATTGTTGTTATGTTAGGCAGCTTATACTACTGCACTGCGGACGTGACGAACTGAATGATTATGGCTAAGATGACAGACTATATACGTTTTTTTTTTTTTAGTTTTCAGTCTTTCTAAAAGCGCCAAACGTCAATCAAAATGTCTCCGCAAGATGAAATGGAATAAATCAGATCCATTACACAGTACAGATCTTTAATGGTTGCTTCTTCCCGAATGATCATCATCACCGTTCGGCTGCAGCGCAGGCGACTGCAAGCCTTCTCCAGTTCCGCCTATCGGCAGCGAGCTGGCGAAGCTGCCTGGGGGTTGATCAATATCGAATGATATGTTGTATTTAATAGTTTTTTTTTTTGTTAATAGTCATCGACAAATATAGCTTCCTTTACTTTCCCATGACTGCTTTTAGTGCATATTTTCTGATGAATAATAAGTATCATGTGGTCAATGACGTTTGCAGAAACCGTAGTTTGATGAGCTTTGTGCAAGTCTTTGTGAAGAGTATTTGCACCGATAAAATTTCAGTGTTTGTCACAATCTACAGAATTATATAGAAGTTACAAAGGTCAATCGGTGTCGTTAACTAAACCTTTTGGTAATTCAAGAAAATTGTAGCAGCTGCTACACCATGAAAGGTAACATGACAAATCCTTGTGCTTCTTGGTCGCAGTCAGCCATCTGGGATGTGCATTGTGAAATGTGTATTTCAAGTATTGTTGGGAAGTGTACGCGACCTTCTCTTTATTTTCACTAGAGAATAGAGCTGGAATGGATCGGCACTAATGTGAAACAAATGTAATTTTCTTACATCTTTGATCAATTGTTTTTAGAACTAAATCTAATAATTCACTTCATTAGTGTTACATGTAATCGCGTAATGTTACCCCAAACACCATCGTACCCATTATATTGATTAACTTTCAAGAGCTTGGCAAAATTTCGTGGATAAAAAACAAACACGTGGGAAATTGATTCATCGTTCAAGGTAACGGGACAAGGTAGAAGTTGAAGCATATGGACGACAGAATACTTGGACTTGGTTGTCACATATCACGCACAAATAGAATGTAAAATGGACTAAGAATCATAAACTTACTACAATTGGAATCGGGAAAAGTTTGTTGCTAGATGCCATTTGCTGAGCAACACATGTGTGGTGATCGCTATTTGTGAGTTGATATACATGCAGTATGTAATCTCCCAAAGTGTCTCCACATATGAAACCTTGGGGGGCCTCAGCAGTCCAATTAGCATATGATGGGTATTACAAAATGTACATGTAAAAAGAAATCACGGAAATACGTTTGGCACGAAGTCAACTATCAGAGATCGGAATTGGTATAAAATGCATTAATACATATACCCATCTGTGGCCTGCAGTGCTTTCCAAAACATTTTGTCTAATTTCTTATCTTCTTGATATATCAATTCAATCTGACACAAATTATCATGAGATTGTAATTACTAGAGGATTCAGCTTCGTTAGTGTACCAGCAGGTTTCAAACCAATTCCGTTAGGACTCTCAAGATGTCCAGTCCTCCAATCACATGGCATCTTTAAACTACGTCAGCAGTAATTAGGGTAGACAGCCAGTACTCTTCAACAGATAAGGCTGGGAGCATTCTACGGCTTGATAACATTTCAAATTGCGACCGCACACAAGGGTCCAAATTTCCCAGTACGCCATTCAATTTGTGCCGACCAGCTAGACGGTAAATATAAGGCTCTCGGGCAGAAATGCTATCTCTTGTGACTGTGTGCTGTAGAAGTCTAGTACAAGGTAGTTGTTAAAGGAAAAAGCGACTGACCACTGCCTACCATACGTTTGACTGATCGCGCTTGTCTGCGGCGTTGGTGGCCTTTTCGGCACGGTGAGTGCCTTATATGCCTTCTGCTATGATTGTATTGGCCTTTTGTCTTTCCCGTCATTATGTCTTTAACTGTAAATAATATTTGTCATCACAATGTTTTTTTAGCAAATGACAACGGTCTTGATGAAAGTCTGCTCTTATTGCTGCTAACATTTTTGCTCAACGTTATCCTTGAATTGTGAGTTTTCAATTTGAAAGAGAAACGATAGGCTATGGATTGAACTATAACTACGTTTGCTTGACATGCTTTAGAACCTAAGATTAATACTTTATTTGGGTAAGCTTAGAGATGGCTAGGACATAATCATGGTAGCCATGCCAAAAAGTTCCAGACATTTCCTCGCTATTTTTGTTGGTGGTACAAACACGTTTGTTATTCTTGAATCAAGAGTGAGCCTTGATTAATTCATGAAAGGCATTACGGAGGTATTAAGCAAAATTGCAGTCTCGATTTGCTGATAATCTCGTCGAATCCTTATAGCTGACTCTCTGACGATGTTTTGTGCCAAAGTTTGCCGCAGCTCGATCAACCATTTCTCCCGCAATCTATATATCACCCCTCCAGGTGTAATACGATTGGAAAAGTTAATTCTCATGGGATGTAGTATTCTAGAGATTGCCGACAAGCTTCAACATGCGCCAGTCATCCACGAAAACCATAAGACGACCTTTGTCCGTTCGATGCAAACTCTGCTGCTGAAAATAGTCATCTTGTGCCAAGTCTACGCAGATAGAAAACCATGCAGAAAATAAGGAATTAGGAATAAAAAGGTTTCTTGCTATGATTCCATTTACTAAATTATGGAGGGATCATCTTGAAATGCTAGAGCTTATTGAGTGTGGAATTACTTGCCTCGACTTTGTTCATTTGTATGCTTGTTCAAGTCGGTGTCAGGGGGTTCAGCAACCGCGTTGAACACGAAGTATATTGCATTATATGATTCTTGAATCATTGATAGGGAAGGGAGGCAAGGGCACTGGGGTTCAAGGAAGGGCATAGAAATGGTCGCACTTTCATAAGGAGATGTGAAACCAAATTTCGTATATTTACGTCAATAGCATGATGTTTTTGTTCGTTTAGGCCTATAGTGCCTAGTGGCATACATGGTGGCAGGTTTCTTTGTTGTTTCAATTGCAGGACATATATTTTACAGAGAGGGTTTGCTATCTTTAGGTTCCTCTTTAAACATTGCATCCCATCCTGCGTTTCATCCGAAATTCGAGTGCAGCCCCAACTGAGATGCCCTTCAAAGTATTGAACCGGGTCTACTAGTAACCAAATTCAAATAATTGAACCAGGAGCTCCACTATGAAGCTGCTACCAGTTGAGCTACAGGGACATCTAAGCAACATACTATTCCAATAAATGATCCTACAAGAGCTTTCAGAACGGCTAATGGCTTTTGAAGCGTCTCCTAAAAAGTAAGAGTGATGATATACTTTCTTGACTTCTCTTCTTACTTTGCTCTGGCTTCCGCATCAGAAAACCAGATCACAGAGTCACCGGTTTCAAAGGGAAAATTGGTCGGCTTCTGTATGTATGAAATCATTTGTAGTCTACTGCCGCACCGACATCGTAGGTAGACCGTACTCGTGTCAGAGGTGGTATGTGCCAGTGAGGACTTCATAAAAACATCAGGATCCTTCTAATGCTCATATGTATTGAGTTATATTATACTTTGGGACGTCTGTCCAGAGGAGGCATGAAATTTTATTACATTCGGTATGACGTGCCCTGGAGCGTAAAATGTCACATCTCTCTGGACATGTGCTGCGCGATGAAATGATTAAATGTGAATGATCGTAATATCATTTAGTCATTGGGGTGTCTACACGCATTATGATTATATTAGAGCAGACCTAAAAAAAAGCGTTATTGACTTTTATCGTAGGTTACTTCTCTAACACTCAAACGTTTGCGGGTCCAGTGATTCGATAAGTTTAGGCAATCATCTGTAAACAGGAATCACAAGGCGCTGTAGTTCTGGCAAAACGCTCTAGAAAAATTTAATCTGGAATATGTGTTGTATGGGATCAAAGATCATATCTCTGGTATCAATATCAGCTCGGTTTTGACATAAACTTTACCAGCCACAAGTAATTTGATTTTTTTCGTGATTCTATAACATCAAGAATCCATCTGGAACATGAGATATGAGGCGTTGTAGCTAGGACAAGACCTCTGTCAATATCTAATGTGAATATATGGGCTCAGTTTGGATACAGGCTTTGCCAAGTAAATGTAATTTCATTTGAACTATAGGGAATGGAGCGATACTCTCCGCATGAAGGGGGTGGGAGGTCAGTACGGATTCTGATCTCAAGCTCTGAGACGAACACACCTCACATGACTGGCGTATATAACCGTGCATACGTCTTATCATTCCAAAAACTGCTTCAGTTTGGACACAGGCTTTGCCATGGCGCCAAGTAAAAGTAATTTCATTTCAACTATAGGGAATAAAGTGGTACTCTCCGCGTAAGGTGAGGTCAGTGTTTATTCTAATCTCGAGCTCAGACGAACACACCTCAGATGACTGGTGCATGGCACCGCGCATAAATACAGTCTTATCATTACAGAAACTTCTTCCGTTTAATCTAACCATAATAAGTCTCCACTGATAAGACCAGACAATTACTATTCTGATTCCTTATCGGTCAACACACCAGTTCAGTCTCTCTTACGTCTGGTATGAGCTGTTTGAGGCTGGAAATTCAATTTGGGCGTAGGAGTACTGGTGCACGTACCTTGAAAATTTAGGTACAATGAAAAACAAATGGTGAACAACATAAGATAGCATTAGAGTGTCAGCAAAGCATACTTACAAACGTTACTGCCTCTGTTTAGAGTTTCAGTAAGAAATTACACTTCATCATTTTCAACAAATTTTACAGCGACGGTTTTACCTTTTTTGTCACCTAATTGTCGAGAATATGCTGTGTACTAGTGCACAACGATACTTCACGTTCGTAATACTATACAAATATTTAGGTGCACCAATGCTCTCATAGTCAAACATCAGATACATACTAGGTACATAGCTACAATTTTGGGTGTTTCAAGCCCTGATCTGATTAGAGACACTTCTTGGCACGGCTTATGTTCCAATCAGTCTACTGCACTGATTGGTTCGTGATCGTCCTTTCCTTAAACCACTTCTTCTTGCCAGCACTGTCTAACCTTTTACAAATGGATGATTCTGAATCAGATCGGTTCGATGAGTACCTTTTAAGGTAAGGAAGTACCTCCTCATGTCAGACCTGTCTAACCTTTTACAAGTGGATGATTTGCATTGGGACCAGATGAGTACCTTTTAAGTTGCACGTGTTCCTTCCTTGTCAGCTCTTACAACCTTTTACATGTGGGTTCTCGGTCACATTGGTTGGATAAATACCTTTTAAGTTGCACATGAACCTTCCCATGCCAGCTCTGTCGAAACTTTTACATGTGTGTCTCTTGATATAATTGGTTGGTTCTGTCACAGTTTACTTGAAAGTTCTAGCGCATCAAATCGTACGACGATCGCACGACCGTGACCGCGCCCTAAAGTGCGTTACCTACGTACATGACATTGGTGGCTTGTCAGGGGACCCTGGACCTTTGGGTTATGGGCCAAACATCTTAACCATTACACCAACACGACGCCAGAGAAATAGAAGTGAACCACGCCTTATGTGCTCTACATCGCTTCAACGAAAACTACATCATTCTGACTCATTTTCCTGTCTGAAATATTGATGAACCCTTTATGCTTTTAAAAGTCTGAGGTACTAAGTAATTGAGACTGCCCTGTCTCAATCTGAAATATCGCGCAGTTGCAATTTTCTGCACTAAAGAAATCAGGTCAGTGTCTCCATTGTACATACATTAACTTAAATCTCTCCAGGGGAAAAGGGCTATTATGTTCTCTGATTGCTGCGTGGCCCAGAGCAACGCAATACCAGACATGCCGACTTAGTTACTGGACAATCAGTTCAGGATGTCTGCAAGACAGTTCTGAGTCTATTCTGTAGATATCTATAGTGTTTGGACCAGGTCCCAGCACACATGGGGGCCATGGCCCACGTGGTTTATGTCATGGCAATAAAGACGACCAAGCGTCCGTTCTGGAGTGTAAGGCAATGCATCCAGACCTCGTCTCTGAGTTACTCTATCTCGGTCAGACGCTACATTTGGTGGCAGCGGTTTTTTCAGCTTACGAACCGACCTTACACGACCATACAATATCAATTCCAACAGTAACGGCTAACGCACGCGAGAGAACGGTTAGGAAGGAAATTTGAACTAAGGCCAGCTCAACCTTCTCATCCTGCCAGTCTTCGGTCACAACTAGGGCTGGGTATCGGTACAGCATACCGGTACAAAACCGGTTTTTCTTATTGGACCGGTCCGGAAAAACCGGACCGGAAAAAATTAAGTGGACCGGATGTTGGACCTATTGGAAAATTAACAGATTATTTGATCAGACATTCACACGTTTTGGCGCTTGCAGGTGGAAGAAAATAACAAGAGTAAAGTAGAGCAGAGTTTATAGTCATTTCTACCAAATTTTCCAGTCAACCGTACAGGTGCAGTTAGCGTTGTAGGATTTTAAAACAACAGTGTGAGTCTAATACTCCACCAAACAGATTTCTTTGTAGTGAAATGGACCATTGGTGTGAGTCATACTGAATCAGGTCTAGGTTCAGGTCCGGACCTGGACCTGATCCACTGGACCTGAACCGGGCCTGGACCTGAATTTTCTGTACCGGTACCCATCCCTAGTCACAACTCATCCCGGGAACAAATTTGGATCCGGGCCAGTGGAAACAAACTTGAACACACATCTAAACGAGAAAAAAAGAAACAGATAGAAAACCGTACCTCCATTTGCAAGGAGGCAAAAAACAGAGCCAAAATAAAATTACGCATTGCTTTATTTACGAGACAGACATCCTTTATTTACCACCCTGTGGGTATCCCCAGCGAGGTGCCATCAGGAGACGTAGACCTTTATACTGTGCCCTTAAGACCGTACTAAATACACAGGATACAGCTGAGACTTAATGGCAAGAACGTTCCCATAAAGGCGAATACTTTTCTAAGGAGCTATTCTGTCGTTGAAAATGCCCGCCACATTACAGTGATGGATAGACATGTTATCAGACGTGAAGGTCAAGAAGCTTTAAAGCTTCAAACCAATAGGTCTTTCCTTATTCAAGCTCCAATGGTCGCTGCTAACTCCAAATCAACTCTTGTCGTTATAATGGCCGTAAGGTACAGTCCTCATAAAGCGCTGTTCATCGAGCAAAGCAGACGTTTACTTAATCTTTATAGGTTCTGGGGTTAACGTTCTCAGATGCAGCCAACCGTTATGTTGGGCAAATTGGATTGAAGCTGATTCTGGTAATGGTCATTGACATTAGACGTTGGACTCCACAAGGACATTACAAGGTCCAATCGTGACAGGACGATAACTTACTATCACGCAACGATGCTAGAACCGTCCCCTATGGGATGTCACTCCATAAATCCATCTATATCTTGTGTTATCTCATGCAACGACTGGGGCATTCACGAGGCAACAGTCACTCAAGCAACTGGATTGATTTGGGTAATGGTCAGACGTTTTCTAATGTCTTTCGTCAGTGGCTATGGATACAACCTGAAATGTCTGACCGTTTCCAAAATCTATGTTTTTCTGCATTAAATGATATGGTAGTACTGTATACTGTTGCTTAGCTTACATCTCTCAGATCCCATTCCTTGAATAATACATATGTAAATAAAAAAGATAAATATCCAGTTCTTTGTCAGGAGTAACCATTACCAGTTATTACCTGGATGTCTCACCTTTATCGACTTGATTCGTGGCATACCTTTACAACTCGTTTTGCCTAGATTTGTTGATAATGTCTGTACATCTACATCTACATCTACATCTACGTAATACTGGGCAATGCCCCTCGCGGGACTTTGTGCCCAGGGGAGTGAGGATGCCCTAGCAAACCGGTGGTGGTGAGACAAAAATAGTGAAAAAAAACGTATTCATTCAACAGACAAAAATAACAGTGCTGTGCTGTGCTGTACAAGTTGCTAGGGCATAGTTCGGTCTTACAGCTGGGTAGAGCTGGGGTAGCCATAATACTTGGCTACCCCGGCTTTGAACTGTTCTACGGAGGTGGTATGTATCAGATGTTCAGGCAGGCTATTCCACTCTATGACTGTCCGGGGGAAATAACTTGCCCTGTATGTTTCGGTTTTGCATGTTAAGGTGTGGAAACGTTGGTTGTGACCTCTTGTAATGTTGTTGTTTTGTGTAAGTATGGTGTGGATGGGTATTGCAATGAGGTTGTTGACTGCCTTGTACATTAGTGTAAGTCGTGCTTGTTGTCTTCTCTGTGCTAGGGTCGCCCATCCAAGTGATTGTTGTAGTGATGTATTGCTGGTGGATTGTTTGTAGTTGCCTGTGACAAACCTGGCAGCCCTACGCTGGACTGATTCCAGCTTCTCCTCAAGGCTGTTTGTTTGTGCGTGTTTTAGTTTGTGGGGGTCCCAGACTGAAGAACAGTATTCTAACTTAGGGCGGACTATGGAAGTGTAAGCCTTAGCTCTTACCTCTTTACTTGCCCCCCTTAAGTTGCGTCGGACAAACCCCAAGGTGCTGTTGGCTTTGGCTGTAATGTCATTGATATGTGGCTTCCACCTAAGATTGTGGGTGAGAATGACACCTAGGTACGGATGCTGGCTGTTACAGTTGAGTGGTTCGTTAAACATTGTATACAGAAAATCATGTGAGCTTCTGGACTTGTGGATGTGCAAGATGGAACATTTTTTTTACATTAAAGCGCAACTGCCAAGTGTTAGACCACATACAAAGATTATCTAGGTCAGTTTGGAGGGCATAATGGTCTTCGTCACGGACTATGGGGCGGTAAACGAGACAGTCATCAGCAAATAGTCTGATTTGGGATGTTATGTCTTTGTTGATGTCATTTATGTAAATCAAAAAAAGTAATGGCCCTAGCACCGTTCCCTGAGGTACTCCGGATCTTACTCTGACAGGACCAGACTTTTCCCCATCGATCACCACTTGTTGCTGACGGTCCAGTAGCCAGTTTTGTACCCAGGTGAGTGTTCGCCCCCTGATCCCGTGAAAGTGTAACTTATGCAGCATCCTGTGGTGCGGAACGCTGTCGAATGCCTTTGAAAAATCCAAAATAGCCATATCTATTTGCTGCCCTATGTCAAACCAAGACGTTAGGTCGTGTAGAGTTGTGATCAGCTGTGACTCACAGGAGTGTTTTGTTCTGAATCCATGTTGGGTGGGGAGTAAGATATTATGAGTTTCTAAATGTTTCATGGTGGCTGAAAAAAGTATGTGTTCCAGGAGCTTACAACAGACGCAGGTGAGAGAGACGGGCCGGTAGTTTGCGGGGTCGCTTCTGTCCCCCTTTTTAAAAATTGGGTTCACAAAAGCGGTCCGCCAGTCTGTCGGTACCTGCCCAGTTGCAAGGGACTGGTTGAAGATTATTTGTAAAATTGGACTGATCTCTATGGCGTAGTCCTTAAGAATTCTGCAGGGAATTTGATCTGGTCCACAGGCTTTAGCAGGGTTTATCCCCTGTAGGAACTTTTGCACCCCCAGCAGGGTCACCTCGACCTCTGGCATGTCGGGGTAGGGGCTGTCCCCTAGGTCGGGTACGTTGACCATGTCTTCATCTGTAAAGACAGAGTCGTACTGCCTGCTGAGGATTTCTGCCTTACCCTGGGCATCCACAACGAGGCTGTTGTGTTGCGCTAGGGGGGCCACCCCAGACGCGGTCTGTTTTTTGCTTTTTATGTACTGCCAAAATTTCTTGGGATTTTCCAAAGCTTCATCTAGGATTTCTTTTAAGTAATCATTGTGTGCTTTTTTGATCTTTTGCTTAGCCAGTCTGCGCATGGTTTTAAAGTTATCCCAGTCTTGTTCTTCCATTGTACTCTTAGCTCTTTTGTAGAGTTTTTTCTTCTTCTTGATTATACGTTTAAGAGATGAGTTAAACCATGGACATTGATTTTTATTTGACAGTCTTTTCTGGGGTATATGTTTGAGAATGAGATGTTTGAGACCTTTCGTGAAGTAGTTCCAGTTGTCTTCTACTGAGTGGTTGGTTGGGACTCTTTCCGTGAATTGTTTCTCTAGGTTTTTTATCCCTTCTACTAACGCTGGTTTATCCGTTTTCTTGTATAAGTAAACTGTACGAGGTTTCTTCCTGTTGTGTTTGACGTGGGTTTTTATGCCTACTGTTACCGCATCATGGTCACTTATCCCTGGCCACCGG
>NC_049994.1:11627608-11635691 GCF_000003815.2 Branchiostoma floridae | reverse complement strand
ATTTATGTTCATTAAAATGCTGATACCGTAAGGTCAGAGGTCTGGTTCACGAACTCACTGACCAGGTCACTACACAACCTGTTACCCCCTGCAATACTGTAATCGTCAAACCCGGATCAATTTCTAACACTCAACAATCATGTCACACATCGATCACCTAGGACCCGTCCATACGAAAGTAGGGAGGGTTTACAAAGGGTAGCTAATGCTTGCTGCCATACCTGGTAGGAATACAAGACCTTTCACTCAGTAAAATTAGTCATACAAGAAAAGAATAAGTACATAAGATAATTGTCTCGTACATGTCAGCCTTTCACATCGTTCCGATCTAACACTGGGTTGTTTACTGATGTTTCAAAGTCTATTTTGCTAGATCGTGGCTTCTGAGTAGACTATGGTGACGTCGGGCGTCTCAAGTATCTATCTCTTAATGGGATGTGACCCTTGCTTTGGTTGAGGTCACTGTTGGCCCGGGACTAGGTTTGTCCAGCCTTCCCTGTCAATCACTGGAGACCACCGGAGGAAGTCTTACAGGTTACAACTGGTATCCTTACTTGTCAAAAGATAACATTCGGTAGGAAAGTATAGCACACAATCAGTGATTACTGTACTTATCTTATAGCACTTACACGATATTACATTTCTCTCTAGATTTCATCAACAACTCTAAGAATGGGCGACATATGTCTGTCCTAAGTCTTAGGCGATCCTAGGAACCGGTGCTGTATGCCCCCATTCTGTCTTCAACAAAGATGTCAACTTCCTACCCTCGGGTTTGTGCAGTCAACGACCTGTTAACGTACCATAACCAATTATTATTTCTAGAACTACCGAGCATTAGACTAGAGCCACAGCCTGGGAATGGTGGCAGTGAAGAAGTTCAAATGAACTGGCTTTCCTTCCGCGGGTGCTCAAACCCAGCAGAGTCCTTATCTGTCAAAGGATCGTTTTAGAAGACGTACGTCGGCCCGGCTCTTGTCATCTGCGTGTTGGCTTATCAGCTATCGCTAATCGGTCATTTGAGATAAGTGGTTGGTTGGGACTCTTTCCGTGAATTGTTTCTCTAGGTTTTTTATCCCTTCTACTAACGCTGGTTTATCCGTTTTCTTGTATAAGTAAACTGTACGAGGTTTCTTCCTGTTGTGTTTGACGTGGGTTTTTATGCCTACTGTTACCGCATCATGGTCACTTATCCCTGGGGTGACATTGACATTCTCCACCAGGTCAGGATTAGACACTAAAGCCAAGTCAAGTATGTTATGGCCACGAGTAGGGGTCAATACCACTTGGGACAGGCTAGAGCTCTGTACAACCTCTAGAAATTTCTCGTTCAGTCCCTTCCCATATTGGGGCGTGGGATTGACGGTGGGCGTCTCAGAGCTCCAACATATGTCCGGCATATTGAAGTCCCCGAATAATGCGACATTTGGTGGGGAGGGTTTATCTACAATGTTGTTCAGAGATGTCTCAAGTTCATCCACATACACAAGTCCAGAGGTTGGGGGCCTATAAGCTGAGCCCACACACCAGGGTCTATATCCTGCCTGTTGTATCATAGCCCATACAATCTCCGCATTTGAGGGGTCATGTACAGGCGATGAGACCAAGGAGGACCTAACAGCAATAAACACCCCCCCTCCTTGGCTGTTACGATCTTTACGATATATATCGTAGCCTTCTGGGAAAATCTCTGCATTCGTATAATCAGGATCTAAGTGTGACTCATTTCCGCAGATAACATCAGGGTTTTCTGTGGCTACTAATGCCCTAAACTGGGCATTTTTATCTACTCCCCTTAGACTCCTACAATTCAAAGATAATACGTGTAGGTTCTGTAAAATTCCCTTACCTTTGCCCAGGGATTGGGTAGTGCAGGGAGAGGAAGTGGAGGTAGGGTTGAAGGATGGGATGCTGTCATTGAAAGTGTTGTTATCTGAAGACCAGGATTCGCTGTGGGTATTGGAACCTGTGGTAAAATTGGATGCAATGTGTGAAATGTTGTCGTCGGTGTCATCATCTATATCCCTCTCTAGGAGAGGACTATAGAATGATTCATCCCTATCATGAATCCATGAGCTAAAGTCAAACAAGCTGGAGGTGAAGCTAGGCAAACCACAGTTGTTACAAATCCATGAGCATGACGAGTTTTGGTAATGTTTGTACATTTTATCCCCCACTCCACAACATTTAATATGAACCCATTGGTCACAGTTATCACATTGCATGGCTCGATGGTTTGAGGCCACGGCGCGACCGCACCCTCCGCACGGGAACTTGATAGGTCCGGGGTTACTGTGCACATCCCCTGACATGAGGAGGATAGCAAGCAGAAATCCAGATGGACCCTCAAAACCCAGAGGTACCGGCGCCCCGTATCCCCTGTTGTATTTCGAACCGAGTGGTCTGACTAGCGATGATATACCCAAGCCCAGCAGGCTGGGCGAGTGTGTCTCATAACCTCCTTTGCTAAAGAGTATGTTAAAACCTGTTTGTTTGCCAAAATCACAACTTTCACATATTTCTTCTGCATGTTTCAAATCGCATGCTGCGCACATAAAGTGACGGTAAAGGGCGAGCAAGATATTCACGCACAACAATAAGCCAACATGGCGCCGCGTCGTAGCGCTTGGCGCGAAGCTCGAGTGCATGTTTTCCGGAATAGAGGATCGATGCAGTACAAAAACGTCAAAACTGTTAACTAGAGGGTGTCTGTAAAGTTCAGCTAATATACCCAGCTGTTCTAGACCGTTCTAATCCTACCGTTGCCCTGGAAAACGGGCGAGAATGGCGAAAAAACTCGGGAGCCCGAAAATACCACCACCGGCCGCCAGGCCTGACCTCTGACCTCTCCTCTGACCTCTCCCTGTCTGTAAGTTCTCAAAATGAAAAAAAAAAGTTTTCATAACTCCTATAAAGGACACTGTAGCTGGTTGAGGTACGTGACAGAGCATGAAAAAATGTAAGAACGTTAATTCAGAGATCGATGCAAAGTAAATAAGTGATCATAATCAGCAATCAGTCTTCGCTTTCAAATATTGAAGACTCAGCAACAAATCGATTAACGAAGGGCGCCGATTGTTGACCTTTTGATGGAGGTCAACAACCGTTGAAACGTTGTGGGGCCGCTTTGCGCTATGCTTGGTACTAGGGATGGGTACTGGTAATGGGCCATTGTTTTGAGTATTGTCCATTGACAAGTTCTCGAGTACTGAATCAGGTTCAGGTCCAAACCTGGACCTGATCCTCTGGACCCGAACCTGGACCTAAATTGCCTTACCTGTACACAATTGAGACCGACCACGCGGGCAAAATACAATTTACAATTGTACGGGAAAATGTTTCTTCGTTCTTTGGGACGATTGTAGTGCCACTAGCACATAGGGTGGCATGTGTCCTTGTCGTTTTTGGTGGCAGTGTGTATCTTCACAGGGAGTGTTTTCTCTTTAACGTGCTACTTGAATAGGGGACCCCCATTTTACGTCACTCACAAAAGAAGTGTCAGTCGGAAACACCCAACAAGATGCTACACCTAGAGTTGAACTGGGTTCTTCCAGTTACCAATTGCAACTAGTTGTGACCAGGAGCTTAACTGTGAGTCTGTCATCAGTCACAATACATGCACATCACAGAAAAGGTGCATGAAGTGGGATATTTCCTTCGACAATCGTCATCATCATCACCATAATCATCTACTGGTACATGTTTTTCCATTAGCAACCGTGTGTGGAAATGCCCTGAAAGTTATTCTTCATTTTCTTGGACAATTGGCGTATCTGTCTCACTCAGGGATTGGTGTCACGTAGAAATATACACTAAAACAAAAACTCTTAACTTCTAGCTCTTTTTTAGAACCTAGCTTAATCCTACAAGGTATGACGACTCAGAGGCTGAGACGGCAAGGTGTTCAGATAGATAAAAGCCCCTGGGCTTTATCTTGCAAACACACGCAGACTTAGAAGAACGTACTGCCATATACATTCAATACTCCATAGACTAGCTGCAACACATCATAATTTTTCTTTCTATATGCAATATATATATCGAGCACACAATACATTGATGCTGCCATATGTGAGACTCGGAGATTAAGTTCCCTTTCTTCTTTTTGCCTTCGTTAAAGAATCTTTGATGTTACCCCATCAGAATTACCCTACCAGCCGAGCCACTCCGTCACAATCAATCTTTATAAGCTGGCAATTATCAGTACCGTCATTAATCATCGCAGCGCAGACAACCACCCGTGGAAGGTGTGTTTACCTAACTGTGACGATGATGGGTGGGCGTACGCTTAAGCTTGCCCCCACTGTGAGTCAATACATCGATAAATTTTGCACCGATCCGTCATAGAGTCGACTTGACAAGTGCAGCAGATGGAGACCAGCTGTTGCAGGTCTGGGTCCGAAAGAAGGCCATAGCCACGATTCTGTAGTTAGTCTATATGTTTGATCGAACTCCAGCTTGTCCTATAAATGTCCTGAGTTTTGGTCCTGACCACGTATCTGTGCTCTCTGCAGGTTTTGAGGTGTGTTTTGTGGACAGCACGGCCGCCCGATCCCTGACGGACCCTCCTGTATTTGTATTGCTGCTGCTGTAAGGTAAGAACGTCTCAAACATTTATACAAACTAAGTTGTATGCTTTTGACACAGCTTTATATATATATATATATATATATATATATATATATATATATATATATATATATCAAGGAGCTCACTGCTACTTGTAGGTTTTACTACCAAGTGTTTACCATGTAGATGTTTGATGTTCATTTCTTTCATTTTCATGAATGATAGCATTTCTTTTATGTGGTACATGTAATTACATCTTTGTTATACTTTTTTGACGGTGCTGATGATTTTTCTGTACTGCAAGTCTGTGTGTTCAATATTTCATACTAAATTTACAACGCTTTTGAATTATGTGTCCGTAGGTGCACCGACAGCAGGCGTTCCACAGCAGTTGATCACCTTCTTCCCGACAACATAACCTTCATATATAAGCTATGGATTTGAACGAATCGGTCTGGTTTGATACTTTCCCCACGACCAAAACTCCGTTTCACGGCTGGTCCTCCGAGCGGGTTTTCACCAGCAGCTTTGTCAATGACTCGGACACGACCTCTTCAAACACGACCTTGCCAACGTTTGCCTTCAGCGTAGACAACATGGTCTGGTCCTCGGTCGAGTTGGTCATTGCAGCCATTGGTGTTTTCGCTAACGGTCTAGTCGTCTACGTTATCGCGAGAAACGCCGATATGAGAACCGTACCCAACATCTACGTCCTGAACCTGTCTGTCGCAGACATGCTGTACTGCAGTCTGTTCGTGCCCTTTCTCAGTGGGTACGTGCTGAACTCTCGCGGATGGATATTCGGGCAGGCGATGTGCGTCATCAACAAGGGAATCTACGCGGCAACTGTGAACGCCAGTATCCTGTTCCTCACCGCCATGAGCTTCGAGCGCTTCCGCGCCGTGTCCAACCCGCTCCGCCGACGAGGCCGAGGCTCCGGGACCAAGCGGACCCTGTTGACCTGCGCTGGGTTGTGGGTCCTCGCGGTCATCCTTAGCCTCCCTTCGACGATATTTGCTAAGGTTGCGGTCGCCTATGACATGCAGCACTGCAGCATCTGGATCCCAACTGGCGACCTTAAAACATCAAAGCAGGCAACCGTGGACTTCATCAAAGCCCTCTTCATGTATCGGTTCGTGGCGTGGTGCGTCCTACCACTGTTCATACTCGTCCCTACGTACGTTCTACTCTACAAGCGGATCAAAGAAGGCATGGAGATCGCCGTGGCCATGCAGGCGAGAAGGCGCGCCGAAAACCGAAACCGCGTGACCAAGATGGTGACCGTGATCGTACTGTTTTTCTTCTTCTCTTGGAGCCCTCTACACGTTACCAATATCATTGATCACTACGGGGCGTATCCCTATTCGGTCCCGGTAAACGTGTTATCTTTTGTCGGCATGCTGTCGTCCGCCAACTCGGCGGTAAACCCATTCCTGTACGCACTCTTCGGACAGAGGTTCCGGCTACACATCAAGAGGATTCTGTGCGCATGCGTGGGCCGCGAGGCATCCTGGGATACAAAAATGAATGACACTTTCGCCACCGGCGCTGGCTCAGACAAAACAAAGATGACGCATACTTATAAAAGGGGAATCTATCTAGGCAGGTTCAGCAACAGATTCAACGAAAGTCGAGAACTAGACACAGTTCCAACGGAAATGGTTCTTTTAGACGGTTCGAACACTTCAAACGATAGGAACAACCACCGAAAGGTTCACGAGAATGGCAAGCGAGAAATAGTTTTCGTGTCTTCTGTGTAGCTGTTTTAATTTTTCGCTTGAGTTGTTCGTGGTTGTTGTTGCGGTGATGTAAAGCTTTATGTTAGCTGCTTGACAGTGCCTGTGTTAGTGTGCATTAAGCGGTCGTTAACGGCATCAGTGAGTGTATATGATCATGAAAGAAAAATTACATAGTATAATGAGTTTCTATATATGCCTATTATTTACTGAAAGGAGTTCAAGGTGTGTGAGGGCTGCGATATATCATAGCGTTATGATTTTAAAATGAAACCTAAAAGACTATTTTCTGTGTGAAACTATCTATATAAAAGAGTCTATAAGCTATTATAATTACACTACTGATAATGAAAATATACAATCGACAATAAGAAGATACGAAATACATGTGTGATTTTTCTGTCTCCTTTTTGCTGTAAGCAAATAAATTTAGATATCATAGTATTGCCTGGGCTCATCTAGATATCATGATAAAAGTTTTGTGTTAGATGGCGAATGTTTGGGGTCCAATGCCATGCACATTTTCATCTCTTACTCCATTTACGTTCTTTTGGTAGCTTTCTATTTTTTTTCTAATTAACCTACAATGAGATCTAATTTCATTCCAACCATTTGATGCCTCGCAGTTCGAACTTAACACGATTAAATTGTTTTGCCACTCCTTTAGAGGCTCTTTAATTGTTCATTGTCCTAATTTTTTTCCTAACAGCATTTGGAGACTTATCAAATTACAACTGTCGTTCTCAACGCATATAACTTATTATTTTCTTAAGTTTTATTTCTATTTTTAATTCATAACCTAACTACAATGTGAACATTTCCGATATGTCTCTAAATCGATGAGTTAAGATGGTTTACGTTTCGGCTAGTTCGTCCTTACTATCTGTTGAGCGAAGTATAGCTTTTTGTGGATTCTTATCTATTACACATTGCAAATCGTCCTGTCTATATAATGCGTACTTAATACTACATTGGGGCGAATTATGAGATGGTAAAAGTTATGGCAATCTTACACATTTATGTGTAATTACAGATAATACATTACGGATAGGCTAGGGTGCTCTCACCAGACAATATATATATTATTGTATACTACACCTTAGAATATAAATGAGGCCCTCTCATTCTACTGGACGACGAGAGCGTTACGATCTCGCTCAGATCTTCATTGCCTTTGTGTATCCACTGACTTAGATTCTTAATTGCAAAATGTAAATGTATGACTGAAAGAATTAAAAAAAAACACAATGTGTAAAAAGCTTAGTATTTTTATGTATGAAAGTCGTTTAGCGCTCTGTCAAATTGCTCAGTTGCAGGGCGGTCACAGTGAAGTCGCCGGCCTAATTGAATTGGGGAGTTAAGTCCGTATGAGTCCGTATGAGTTCCGTATGGAAGTACTAGTCTTTGCCTATACCCGGTTCCACAGATTGCCGGCAATTATTAGAAATTGGCCAAAGACAGTAGAAGCCGCTTAATTGCACGACCTATTTGCCAGTGAATTTGGTGCAATTATCCGGATGGCGCAATAATGCGAAGGTAATATCTAGCTGGACCGCACCGGTTTGGGATTTTGGAGATTCCGTGCAGTTAACAGAAGTGTGCTTTAATCCTCTGTGCAATTAACTGGCTTCCACTGTATAGACCAATACAATGCCAGACAAGCTAGCTCGGTCGCAAACCATACTCCTCGGCCAGATAACTCATCCGGCAAGCAATGCGTCTAAACATGTGTCCAAATTCTACTTTCCCCTGCGACCAGTGGAGCTTATAGTAGAAAT
>NC_049994.1:11625522-11627508 GCF_000003815.2 Branchiostoma floridae | reverse complement strand
CAGCGACTTTCGTAAGGTCTATAACAACTACTTACAGTACAACGAAACATCATCATCATCATCATCATCTAAAACGAAACAGACATATAAAAATATGAATAGGTAGGAATATGTCAACATATATGGTCTAGTTTGTCATTTACACAATTGGTTCTATGGTATAAACATTCTTGGATATATTTGGCCATAGAGGGTAAGAACTCCATCATACGGACCTCATACGGACTTGAACTTATACGCACGCGTGAACAGCCTTTAGAACCAAATAAGATTGCATGCCTTGATTGCACGTTATAAAGAACGATGTCCCATTATCTAGATTACCTACGAGAACTCTACCGTGAGCTTGCCCCTGACGGCAGTGATCTGATATCTATTCATTAACGTAAAGCCGCGGTACTTTAACGGTCTAGATCTGTCTCGGGCAAGCAATTTTCCGGCTCTGAGACGAGGAAATGAATGGTAATGCAATTTGTGGGTATCGTTTCGCATGTTAGTATATCAAGGAACAGAAAATATGGATTGGGTGCATCTTTTAATCAAAAATCATCTTCGATTCCCTCTATTTTCTATATTGAGTTAGAAGAAATCAGATGTGTTAATTATCGATGAAACTGATTGGAATTCCGGTGGGGTCGCAACTTTGTTTGGAGTGGATGTTGAAGATACAAGAAGCTAGACTACTAAATTAAGCCACGGTATCGCGGTATCTTAATTTGATTTCCCCTGTGATCGCTATAGAACTCTTATCTTCGCATGACACGAGCTAGTTATTGATTCTTGATCATTTGAATATTCAAACAGAACACATGCTACCTATTCTGTCAGGTAAAAAAAAAATACATTGCCATTTTTTCACTAAAATCTGGCGAAAAGTTTTCAGGGCGCCAAAATACAACATTTTCGTAGTATTTCTGGCAAGAATAATATGTGTTATTAAAGTAACGTAACAATTCAAACCAAATAAGATAAACATCCCTCTAATGACATTTAGAAAACCGCAAACAAATCATACTTCCCACTCATACAATCAAACTTGATTATTGGCGCCAGTAATGTTCAACATTGACTACACAGGCTTTTCATTTGACGTCATCTGCGCCATGTTGAATTACAGCCTGCGTCTATAGAGCACACAAGGATGCCATTGCTTACTCCAATTATCTGCCAACATGGCGGCCATGGGATTCAAATTTTAACTATCATTACGTCACTGAAAAGCCTGTATACCCGGGATGACGTCACAGATAACATAGCAACTGGCTAAACATGTAAAAGCACAAAAACGACCTAATAATTGTAAAACTAGTATCGTATGGAGAAACATTGGTCTTGCAAAATCCTTGGTATTACCAACATGTAAATGAGCGGTAATATTCTTCATCTTACAGACCTCCAAGTAGCGAGGATATTGGGTGTCATTTTCTACCGACGCTGTAGACAGCTGAAGACAAGTCGACATCGTTTACTCTAGATGGTTTCTACATGACTGTTTAGAAATAAGGGTATACACAATCATAACATTGGCGTTTCTTCATTGTTGTGTCAAATACGGTCATATGCATCGAAGATCTTATTAGTTAACTGCAATAAACAAGACGATAAGGCTGAGACCGTGTTCATTTGATTCTACGGATGACATCCTCGCGCATCACATTTATCAAAGTCATTTCCAAAGTCAATGATCGATATAAGAAGAAGATTAAGAACAAAGATGACGACTCTATTGTTCTTTCTTGACCACTTAGATTTTATAGTGAAGGCAACTTTTTTTTCCAAACTCCCATGCTTTAGGATTCCCAGAGATTTCATCCATATAATCAAATAAACATGGCCTAAGGGACCTGACGTTATTTACTGGGGGGAGGGGGCTGGTGCCAAATAGGTCTGGTAAAAAAATTTTCAATGCCCCCCCCCCCGCCCCCAAAAAAAGTTCTATGGCCCGCCCCCCACCCCAAAAAAAATTACAAAACCCCCCCCCCCCCC